>NC_138306.1:77865000-78030000 GCF_965601325.2 Salmo salar | reverse complement strand
CTCTCTCTCTTCCCCTCTTCCCCCTCTCTCTCTCTCTCTTCCCCCTCTCTCTCTCTCTTCCCCCTCTCTCTCTCCCCCCTCTCTCTCTCTCTTCCCCCGCTCTCTCTCTCTCTTCCCCCTCTTCCCCCTCTCTCTCTCTCTCTCTTCCCCCTCTCTCTCTCTTCCCCCTCTCTCTCTCTCTTCCCCCTCTTCCCCCTCTCTCTCTCTCTTCCCCCTCTCTCTCTCTCTCTCTTCCCCTCTTCCCTCTCTCTCTCTTCCCCTCTTCCCCCTCTCTCTCTTCCTCTCTTCCCCCCTCTCTTCCCCCCTCTCTCTCTTCCCCTCTTCCCCCTCTCTTCCCCCCTCTCTCTCTTCCCCTCTTCCCCCCTCTCTCCCTCTTCCCCTCTTCCCCCTCTCTCCCTCTTCCCCTCTTCCCCCTCTCTTCCCCCCCTCTCCCTCTTCCCCCCCTCTCCCTCTTCCCCCCCTCTCCCTCTTCCCTCTCTCTCCTCTTCCCTCTCTCTTCCCTCTCTCTTTCTCTTGCTCTCCCCTCTCTCCATGCACCTGGCGACCATGTCAGTGTGCACTGTGCCCGGCCCACCACAGGAGTCGCTAGAGCGCGATGGGACAAGGACATCCCTGCCGGCCAAACCCTCCCCTAACCCGGACAACGCTGGGCTAAATTGTGCACCGCCCCATTGGTCTCCCGGTCGTGGCCGGCTGCGACAGAGCCTGGACTCGAACCAGGATCTCTAGTGACACAGCGATGCAGTGCACCACTCGGGAGGCTGTGCTTAACAATAGAAGAGTAATGTGTACAGACTACACCACCTAATACCCTGTGATCAAGTCATACTGATAGATTTATGCCATCTGGCCTTTCAAAGCCCACCTGCCCTGCTCTGACAGATTACTTTCCTATTAGATCTACTCTGGTCAGAGATAAAACACTAAGAAAAACTGAAAGGAACATTTGATTGAATGTTGAGAAACGTTGTAAATTAGTTGAACGGTGACCCTCTTACTGTTTCTCTGTGGGGATGTCACCTAAGGGCATGAAAACGGATGAATATAAAAGACAATCTCTTGTTTCATCGAGAGAGAAAGAACACATCAAACCAAACGGCGCTCAGCAGAGCACAGCTACCTACTTCCTGAATTACCATATCTGGCAGTGGGTTCCTCTTTGTTTCCATGGCGGTGTGGAGTTAGCTACATTCTGCCCTTAGCAACTGTCACACACATGAACATTGCTTCCTGTCCCTAATGTACCTGTGGGAGGATTATTAACAAACACACATACATACCCTCCAGCTATACCCCGTCCTCTTCCCCTCCCCCCTACTCCTTTACCTTGTTGATGTGTAGCTGCTGGAACTGCTGTTTGTGTTTCTCCAGGAACTGTTGGTGTTGCTGTTGGACCACCAGCTGCTGCAGGGCCTGGGCCTGGGCGTTCTGCTGGGGCAGTGGGGCCGACTGGGTCCGACCCAGGGGACGGTGCTGCCCGCGCAGCTTGTGGATGGAGGGAGACTGGAGGGCGTCCACACCTGGGTTGGGAATACACACACCAGGGTATGGTTATAGGCATGGATACACACGCCTGAATCCACACAAACACACTGGTCCCAGGACAAGAAATATCCGCAGTAGACCTGGCTCGGTTCATCACACACAGAACAGTGGAATGGAGCTTAATAGCAGCACATTACTACAAGCCTGGCAGAAGAACCTTCTCTAGTCTGCCAAAAAAGGAGCCCCCATTCACTTCCAAGGCTGTGCGTGTCACCAGTCATTTCCTCCACTGTCAGCTGAAAATAGCACCGGGAAAGTGACTCAATGGATGTGTTCCTTCAACACCGGTGGGCACAATTCTCTCTCTCTCATTGACCCTGCTTAATAGAAGTTGATGAAAGGAAGTCTGTCAATAGAAGGAAGGGGGGGGGGGGGGGTTATCTGTTGGGACACTGTGTGTGTGTGTGTTCTCCACCAAAGTACCATTCTACTGCTGTACCCACCTGCCAGTAGGGGCCCGTGCACGCCAGTCTGTTCCAGCAGGACCAAGTGCTGCAGTAGTGGGCCGTGCCCCCCTGCGCCCCCTCCGTCAGCCAGGTAGGTGGCTAGGGGGGCACCGCCTAGGTATGGGGGGCTGAGGGAGAGGGCTGAATGTTGACCCCCATCCTGCTGGGCTGAGGTCACCTGGAGAATGGGGTCAGTATAGAAGTGTTTTACATAGAACTGTTGGGATAAATCTACATGTTAAACTGACATTGGTTTGATGCTTCTATTGTCTTTACTGGTTTCCTACCACTAGCTTTTGGAAGACTGAGTTACACATTACACGCCTGTTGTCATTGCTATTGTAAACTGATTTATTTGGGCAGTATTGTGATTTGTGAATTCATCTTTAAGGGGTGGTTCCCCCCAAAAACACAAGGTCACATGAGATGGAGACAGACGGGGAGAAAAAGAGAGAAATAAAGAGGGAAAGAGAAAGAGCATTAGATAAACAAATATCCCGTTCATACGAAGACGAAAGTACGGAAACTTTTCTTTATCTGTGAAAGGTGTTGCAGGTAAGAAAGCCTGTACTTCTATTTCTGCCAACCGACCTGGTAATGAGTGGTATTATGTTTAAAAGTCCCGCCACCCCATCAGTATAAAACGTTGCCTTTAATTTTACCGGCTTTGGTATGCATTAAAGCATTCTATTGTTGTCTGACATCAAACTTGTCCTCGTCGATCACAAAGATTCACAGAAATGCTTGTAATGCATTTGTTTTCACCATAAAAAAATGTAATTCTGTTGTTGAGCCGTCCTTCTATTGTCACAGAAATGCTTTGGCATTTAGCCTGGGAGAAACACACACCCACCCACCGCCATTCAGCCTGGGAGAAACACACACACACACACACACCCACACACACCACCATTTAGCCTGGGAGAGAAACACACACACACACACACCGCCATTCAGCCTGGGAGAAACACACACACACCGCCATTCAGCCTGGGAGAAACACACACACACCGCCATTCAGCCTGGGAGAAACACACACACACCGCCATTCAGCCTGGGAGAAACACACACACACCGCCATTCAGCCTGGGAGAAACACACACACACCGCCATTCAGCCTGGGAGAAACACACACACACCGCCATTCAGCCTGGGAGAAACACACACACACCGCCATTCAGCCTGGGAGAAACACACACACACCGCCATTCAGCCTGGGAGAAACACACACACACCGCCATTCAGCCTGGGAGAAACACACACACACCGCCATTTAGCCTGGGAGAAACACACACACACCGCCATTTAGCCTGGGAGAAACACACACACACACCGCCATTTAGCCTGGGAGAAACACACACACACCGCCATTCAGCCTGGGAGAAACACACACACACCGCCATTCAGCCTGGGAGAAACACACACACACCGCCATTCAGCCTGGGAGAAACACACACACACACACCGCCATTCAGCCTGGGAGAAACACACACACACACACCGCCATTCAGCCTGGGAGAAACACACACACACACACCGCCATTCAGCCTGGGAGAAACACACACACACACACCGCCATTCAGCCTGGGAGAAACACACACACACACACCGCCATTTAGCCTGGGAGAAACACACACACACACACCGCCATTTAGCCTGGGAGAAACACACACACACACACCGCCATTTAGCCTGGGAGAAACACACACACACACACCGCCATTTAGCCTGGGAGAAACACACACACACACACCGCCATTTAGCCTGGGAGAAACACACACACACACACACCGCCATTTAGCCTGGGAGAAACACACACACACACACCGCCATTTAGCCTGGGAGAAACACACACACACACACACACCGCCATTTAGCCTGGGAGAAACACACACCGCCATTTAGCCTGGGAGAAACACACACACACACACACCGCCATTTAGCCTGGGAGAAACACACACACCGCCATTTAGCCTGGGAGAAACACACACACACACACACACACACACACACACACACACACAGCCATTTAGCCTGGGAGAAACACACACACCGCCATTTAGCCTGGGAGAAACACACACACCGCCATTTAGCCTGGGAGAAACACACACACCGCCATTTAGCCTGGGAGAAACACACACACACACACACACACACACACACACACACACACACACACACACACACACACACACACACACACACACACACACACACACACACACACACAGCCATTTAGCCTGGGAGAAACACACACCCACCCACCCACCCACCGCCATTTAGCCTGGGAGATATTTTGCACTTCCTAAGGCTTCCACTAGATGTCAACAGTCTTTAGAACGTTGTTTCATGCTTCTACTGTGAATAGGAAGAGAATAAGAGCTCCTGGAAGTAGACGACTGAGAAAGTGACATGAGTTCAGTGGCGTGCACTCACGTGAGAGTTAGCTGTGTTCCTTTTCTTTTTTGAAGACCATGGAATTGTCCGGTTGGAATATTACTGAAGATTTATGATAAAAACATCCTAAAGATTGATGCTATACATCGTTTGACACGTTTCTACGAATGTAAATATAACTTTTTTAGACTTTTCGTCGTGACATTTTGCGCACGCTTCCTGCATTTGGAGTAGTGGACTAAACGCGCAAACAAAAAGGAGGAATTGGACATAAATTATGGACTTTATCGAACAAAAACATTTATTGTGGAACTGGGTTTCCTGGGAGTGCATTCTGATGAAGATCATCAAAGGTAAGTGAATATTTATAATGCTATTTCTGATTTTAGTTGACTCCAAAATGGCAGGTATCTGTATTGCTTGTTGTTGTTGTCTGAGCGCTGAGAGGTTAACTCTCATACCCCAGAGAGGTTAACTTGTAGGCCATAAGTCTTCAGAAAAAATAACTGATGGGCAGTTTGAAAAGAGAAAGCACACGATGGTGTAATCACATTTTCTGGTGATGGTAAAATGACTGCAGTATTAGGCTTAATATTTAGCCAACGTATGACTGGGTTAATATGAATGAGCTTGTTCAGCCTACACACAGCCTCTTTTTTCCAGATGAGCCAATACGCAACTATGTAAGCCGCTCCCCGCTCATCCTCTACTCCTGGAGGGGCGAGACGCTCCGCTCATCCTCTACTCCTGGAGGGGCGAGACGCTCCGCTCATCCTCTACTCCTGGAGGGGCGAGACGCTCCGCTCATCCTCTACTCCTGGAGGGGCGAGACGCTCCGCTCATCCTCTACTCCTGGAGGGGCGAGACGCTCCGCTCATCCTCTACTCCTGGAGGGGCGAGACGCTCCGCTCATCCTCTACTCCTGGAGGGGCGAGACGCTCCGCTCATCCTCTACTCCTGGAGGGGCGAGACGCTCCGCTCATCCTCTACTCCTGGAGGGGCGAGACGCTCCGCTCATCCTCTACTCCTGGAGGGGCGAGACGCTCCGCTCATCCTCTACTCCTGGAGGGGCGAGACGCTCCAGGCTACAATATCTGGCAGGACATTTATTATGTTCTATTTCGATAACTCTCTGCTGCTACTATTAAAGAAGCTGTTGGCGAGGACGTTTGCTAGCAAGCTACCAATGTGCGTGATATCTAACAAAGCAGAGTGAGGGCAGGAAAAAAAGATGAAACGTGGAACAAAAAAAGTTACTTTCTCAAATCATCCTACAGGTCTGATTTTGTATTTCTTTACACGATCGGAAAGAGCAGTTTCTAAAGCACATAAAACTATTTGGGCATTTCCTCTTAAAATATAACTTTATGTTATACGACAGAGGTTCCACACGTTCCCATGTGGAACGTGTGGAATATTATTGATATGTTCTTACTATAAAATACATGTGTGTTGTCCGTGATCAATGCACCCCCTACTCCCACCCCCTACTTCTACTCCCACCCCCTACTTCTACTCCCACTCCCTACCCCCATTCCCATTCCCACCCCCATTCCCACTCGCCAATGGTGCCGGCATGCGCATGGGATACATAAAAAGGCTCATGCAGGCAAGAATGTGGTTAAAATGGGACTGTTTGAAAGGGGGTCATATAAGCATTGCCCTTTTTTTCCACAGGCAACATATCGTAAATCCTGAGTGACCACAGAGAGAGACCGACCAGCACACACAGGGAGACAGAGAGACCGACCAGCACACACAGAGAGACAGAGAGACCGACCAGCACACACAGGGAGACAGAGAGACCGACCAGCACACACAGGGAGACAGAGACAGATATATAGATAGATAGAGAGAGAGATACAGAGAGAGACCGACCAGCACACACAGGGAGACAGAGACAGATATATAGATAGAAAGAGAGAGAGATACAGAGAGAGACCGACCAGCACACACAGGAAGACAGAGAGACAGATATATAGATAGATAGAGCGAGAGATACAGAGAGAGAGAACGAGAGTGAGAAGAGGAGAAACAATATATCAACAGAGTCTTACATTGGAAGCAGAGGAGGCCGTGGCAGGCAGACCTAGGGTGATGTTGGGGAGGGAGGGGGACGTGTACAGAGACAGCTGGCTGAGTTCACCACCACACAACCGCTGTGCCAGGGACACATCAATGCTGTTGGAGACTGCCACAGTGACACCGTTCTCATTGGGGATGTTGCTGATGCTGTTGTTGTTAGGAGAGCTGGGGCCGGATCCAGGAGCGCTGTTACACGCTGAATCTAGAGAATGTATTCATATCGTAACTCCGTCGTGACTGTTACACACCAAGTCTACAGCTACAGTACAACATCAACCTAATACACCCAGTCAGTCATCTCTTCCATGTTAAATGTACTACACAGCTCTGTTGGGTGTGAGGTCTGAACCTCCTGAATGTTCCTCTCCACAGCGTTGAGGGTGTATCCTACCTGCCATATCCAGTGAGCGTTTCTTGGCGGTTGTGATCGGGCTGTCTTTACGCCTCAGTAGGGGGCTGCTCCGTCGCTCGCTCACCTTCTGCTTCAGACGAGAACGTAGCTTCAGGTTGGGCTCAGAGGCTACAAGACACACACAGAAAGAGAGAGACAGAGAAAGAGCACAGATATGATTATCTGACTATGACCAACACAACCCAGGCTTGTAACAGAGGCTAAGACTCAAGAGAGGTCTATGGTTCTGAGACGGCTCTGTCATACCTTATCCCTGCAACTTGAACTGCAGTAAACAGAAACCAGTTTTGTTGAGGCAAACAACAGTTCTTGAGGTTAAACCTGTCGATCAAACAGGGTCCATTTTATCTAACCAACGACTAAGTTACACAACCTGTGCTGCTGTACACCATCATGGAGGTGGACGAGGTGCGTTTCCTCCCCCATTACAATGTACAGAGCGTTGGGAAAAGCTGCGCAAGCCACGTCAACAAGAAAATGAGAGTGTAGGGGGGGAATTAACTGATTTCTGGGAGCGACGTTGCCAATTACAGCGGGCTTTGTCAGTGTGCATTCAAATGGAGAGAATTTAGAAAGACAAGGACGGAGAGAGGGAACGCAATGTCATGACTACCATGTTCTGCAATGATGCTAATGTTCTGTTTACACGGCATGGACAATCAGGGCCCTCTGTAGGGACACTGCTAACCAATAGAAGTCCAGGACTAATTATCCAGCCAGGGTGCTATTTCAGGCCTTCTGGAAAAACAAAGGGCACAAAGCAGGAGTGGAACAACAAGAGCCCTCTCTCTCTCTCGCCACTGCTCCCTCCATCCTTGTTTTTATTCACACGTTTGTTTCTCTCCGTTTAACAAGTGACAGACTAATGATGCAGGCGCTAGTTTCATAATTCAAAGGTGGCCGCGGACCGCGCCACTATGGGAGAAAGTCTGGGGGGGGGTCAAACAATCATGTAAGGCACTACTGAATGGATGGCATGACACACGTTCAAATTTAATGGTCTCCCATCTGAGAACAGACATGGATTGATTCATTCAGAACCCCCCTTTTAAACCTATTAAGCCTTTACACAGGTGGGAATTGGCCTACATGAATAGGGGCAAATTGAAATGTTTCTAACATTAGAAATATGAATCGCATGTGCATAACCATGGCGTCAATTGAAAGGGAACACTTTTCGCAGCATTTTTCGGGAAAGAAAATCTAAAAATAAGAATACTGCTGGAAAATGTGGGGTAGGTGGATAAAACAAACAAATGACAAGGGTTGAAGTGAGAGGACTAACCGGTGCCTCCACACAGCTCTCTAAAGTGTGCACAGTTCCTAAGTCATTTCAATGTACTATTATGACTCAAGGAAAGAACCTTCAGGTATCATCTACATTTCTGAGCTCTCCTAACGGTTTTGTTTGAAGCACAGCCCTGAATCCCCGGTTCTTCCCCATCACACAATTATTACTGTTGTTGACGCAATCCAAAAACGCTACATTAGAAATAACAATCAAGATCAGATGAGCATCATTTGAAAGCTTTTCCCATTGCCAACATGACTAGCTAAGTTATAAAATACCCTCTTACAGTGTTAGGCTTTCACAAGGCACTTCAGAGAAACAGATAGTCATTTTGGTGCGCAGAGAACTGAGTTATGAGCGTGTGAAGACAACGAGCTGCGGAACAATGCGACTAACATCGGCTCATTCTTTTCAGATGTCATCGTTGGAACTGTACATCAGACAGTGATCATAAACGTTGACACAGGAAATGACACGTTTTATGATATGGAAATGTGAAGCGGGTGTGTGGTTTGCTTGTATGACATTAAAGCGGTAATTATCTCACATCTCATCTTCCAGAACACATCAAGTCCCTTTTCATTTACAACATTCGCCTCACTCAGACAACAGAAGGAAGTGTGGAGGAACTTGCAGCCTTTGTATTTGCTAGAGATGATTAAACCCCCATGTTGGCTGAATGGACATAGACAGGGATGGGGGTTCATGTACTTGTTAACAGTGAGGTCTGTGTCCCATTGATCTCATGAATGTTCATCGGTCTGGCTTCAGGCCAGGTCATAGCACGATATACAGTGGTGGTGCGGAATTATTGGCTCCTTGATAAAGATGAGAAAAAAAACACTATATAAAATAAATTAAAATACGGAGCTATATTGTATGCTTCAAAAAATTCAACAATTATATTATTTTATACTAATAAAATCTCTTTCTCTGAGCAATTGTGTTTAACTAATAACAACAAATCTCTAAAAAGATAGGGGTCAGAATCATTACTGGTTCCAAATCCCGTTTAGCAAACCCCAGGCGGTGCTTTGGTCACACAACATGAAGAGAGAGGTCTTTGGCCACGGACACCAGCCGTGAGTTTGGATTCAAAAGAACAGTGCTTATGCAGAAAATACCTCATCACTAATGTAAAGTATGGTGGTGGATCTTTGATGTTGTGGGGCTATTTTGCTTTCCACTGGTCCTGTGGGCCTTTGTTAGGGGCAACGGCATCATGAACTTTAACAAGTACCAGGACATGTGTCGACAACAAGCTTTTTTATAATAAAGTACTTTGTTTGAAACACAGCCCTGCATCCCCACCATTACAGCAATCAGTTGCAATCTGGATCAGATGGGCATCATTTGAAAGCTCTTTCTATTGTCAGAATTGTCAAAACGAGCGTGTCCACGGCTAACTTTCTTCACAATACGACAAACATCTGTTCAAAACAACCCAGGGTATGATGCCATGTCATTGTTGGAACAGTACATCAAAACATGTGATCAGAAACGTTGATACTGTAAATGACATAACTTTTATAATACGGACATGTGAAGTGCACATTAGCATGTGGTTTGCTTGTATGACATCAAAGCGATATTTATTATAATCTTCAACGTCTCATCTTTCAGAACAGAGTCCCTCTCTTCATTTATAACATTCCCCTCACTCAGACAACAAAACATTAGCGAAAGAAGTTCAGTTAGCATGAGGGATGGGGGCATCTTCTTGTCGCCCCTGGTACTCCCGTTTAGAAGGCACGTCAGCTGAATCCCATACAGCGCTAGAAAGCAGAGACCCTGCGCTCTGATGTCATCTATAACAGTTTCCATATAGGGCAGGGGTATTCAACTCTTAACCTGCAAGGTCCGGAACCTGCTGTTTTTCTGTTGTACTTGATCATTTAAAAAAACGCAGTGGAACAGGCTTCGAGGTCAAGAGTTGAGTTTGAAGGGTATAGGGGCTGTGAGCTTGAAGGGTTACCTAGCTACCATACAGTGTGAAGGGTTACCTAGCTACCATACAGTGTGAAGGGTTACCTAGCTACCATACAGTGTGAAGGGTTACCTAGCTACCATACAGTGTGAAGGGTTACCTAGCTACCACGTTGGGGTCATCATGTGGGGTCCCGGCCCGCCTATCAACTAGCCTCTGTATGCCTCCATGTAAAGGCTGGCCTCGATAACCAGATGAACTTACAGCCTTGCTAATCACTAGAGACGGTTTTAAACACCATGGTGGCTGAATGGACAGAGACAGGGGTTAATGTACTTGTCCCATTGATGAAAGATGGAACCACATTGTGATATAAGTAAAGCCTGTCAGCCTGTCTACAAACCCCTGTAAATGCCAGACAGCGGGAGACTAAGTGTTATGCATGTCAAATCTTTGGGGGGAGGGGTGGGCGGAGATGTAGGGTCATAATCAAATCTGCAATTCGCCGTTTACCGGCGTCTAAATCACACACACAAAAATTGCGTCGCTAGCATGGACACTTACATGAACTCAACCAAACAATATTTACAATGAAAAATAAAAAATAAACGCAACAACGCTGATTCAAAAGCACATTATCAGCCCCCACAGTTATGAAGAAGCAATGTAATAAGAAGCTCTTCTAACCGTGCCCAACCTAGAATTAACATAAGTAAACCCCACAAAACTGACAAGATCTCCCTGCATCACTTCACAAACCTCCATGTTATTGACAAAGGCATGTTCTGTAAAAAGTTGGTTCAGTTTGAAGTATACCAGCTAGAGTAAATGGTTTTTTCATCCAAAGTCTAATGGTGAAATTGCTAGCATGTCGCTGCTAACACAGCATGTCGCTAACACAGCATGTCGCTAACACAGCATGTCGCTAACACAGCATGTCGCTAACACAGCATGTCGCTCCTTGTGTAATTTTCCTTCATGCCCACCACTGTTAAAGAACTGCAGGTAAAGGTAATTCCCTAAACCCTCCCTCCCTCCCTCCCTCATCTCTCCTATTCTCCAACCTTCTCTCCTCCTCCCTACCTCATCTCTCCTATTCTCCAACCTTCTCTTTTCTAAAATCTCCTCCTCCCTCATCTCTCCTATTCTCCAACCTTCTCTCCTCCTCCCTACCTCATCTCTCCTATTCTCCAACCTTCTCTTTTCTAAAATCTCCTCCTCCCTCATCTCTCCTATTCTCCAACCTTCTCTCCTCCTCCCTACCTCATCTCTCCTATTCTCCAACCTTCTCTTTTCTAAAATCTCTCTCCTCCTGTGGAATGTGGCCAGTGTCAACTGTGGTCTATGTGCAGCCCTGGCACTCTCTCCTCCCGTCTCGTCTCTCTCAGTCTGGGTGGAATGTGGTCTCAGTGGCCAGTGTCAACTGCGGTGTATCTGCAGTTTGAGTCAGCCTTGGGGCTAGAGTCAACATGGCCGTGCTCTGTTCATACAGGCCCAGCCCGCTAAGTGAATAATTATACTGGAAGACCACCGCTTCACAGCCCGGCACGGCCGCACCATTTTAGTTTCCACTTTGTCTACTGTCAGTAGAGTACACCTCTCTAAACTATAGAAAGGTTGTTTTTTTGTTCACTCTGGGATTTTTCATGATGTATGATTTAGAAATGATGAAAACTTTGGCAGGGTGATAAAAGGTCAGTCACATATTACAATCCCCCCCGTCGGTACAGTAGGACATGCCAGAATAGCATTGGATGTTTGGAACATTTTAGGTGGTGAAGATAGTCAATATTAATATCAGCAGTTCATCTAGAACTCAAATAACATATATCTTCTCAGTGCTGCTTTGCTGAAGTGAACCTCATAACCCCCCTCACAGCTTTACAGTCCTCTAGCAGAGCAAGGTGTGAGCCCACAGAGAGCCTACTGGACAGTCCTCTAGCAGAGCAAGGTGTGAGCCCACAGAGAGCCTACTGGACAGTCCTCTAGCAGAGCAAGGTGTGAGCCCACAGACAGCCTACTGGACAGTCCTCTAGCAGAGCAAGGTGTGAGCCCACAGACAGCCTACTGGACAGTCCTCTAGCAGAGCAAGGTGTGAGCCCACAGAGAGCCTACTGGACAGTCCTCTAGCAGAGCAAGGTGTGAGCCCACAGAGAGCCTACTGGACAGTCCTCTAGCAGAGCAAGGTGTGAGCCCACAGACAGCCTACTGGACAGTCCTCTAGCAGAGCAAGGTGTGAGCCCACAGACAGCCTACTGGACAGTCCTCTAGCAGAGCAAGGTGTGAGCCCACAGAGAGCCTACTGGACAGTCCTCTAGCAGAGCAAGGTGTGAGCCCACAGACAGCCTACTGGACAGTCCTCTAGCAGAGCAAGGTGTGAGCCCACAGAGAGCCTACTGGACAGTCCTCTAGCAGAGCAAGGTGTGAACCCACAGAGAGCCTACTGGACAGTCCTCTAGCAGAGCAAGGTGTGAGCCCACAGAGAGCCTACTGGACAGTCCTCTAGCAGAGCAAGGTGTGAGCCCACAGAGAGCCTACTGGACAGTCCTCTAGCAGAGCAAGGTGTGAGCCCACAGAGAGCCTACTGGACAGTCCTCTAGCAGAGCAAGGTGTGAGCCCACAGAGAGCCTACTGGACAGTCCTCTAGCAGAGCAAGGTGTGAGCCCACAGAGAGTCTACTGGACAGTCCTCTAGCAGAGCAAGGTGTGAGCCCACAGAGAGCCTACTGGACAGTCCTCTAGCAGAGCAAGGTGTGAGCCCACAGACAGCCTACTGGACAGTCCTCTAGCAGAGCAAGGTGTGAGCCCACAGAGAGCCTACTGGACAGTCCTCTAGCAGAGCAAGGTGTGTGCGTGTTTAGTACCTGTCTTGCGGAGGGGGAAGTCGTCTCTAGCGTTGTAGATGCCCAGGACAGGGTGGTTGTAGGTACCCATACCAGTCTGAGGAGGAGAGCTCTGGTCCAGGGAAGTGTGCTGAGTTTTCCTGCAACACACACACACACACACACACACACACACACACACACACACACACACACACACACACACACACACACACACACACACACACACACACACACACACAGAGAAAGAGAGAGAGAGAAACCATCAGATCCTTCATTTTGTTTTACCTTTATTTAACTAGGCAAGTCAGATAAGAACACATTTTTATTTTCAATTACGGCCTACCAGGGAACAGTGGGTTAACGGCCTTGTTCAGGGACAGAACGACAGATTTTTACCTCGTCAGCTCTGGGATTTGATCTTGCAACCTTTCGGTTACTAGTCCAACACCCTAACCACTAAGCTACCTCATCACACAACACTGCGGTGGGAGGTGTCTCAATAGTCTAAAGCCACAACCTCACTCCTCACACAGGATTACAGGATAGGGTCTCTCTCAATAGTCTAAAACTGTGCCTCAGTAGTGGGTAGGGCAGCCTGAGGTACAGGCTGAGGTACAGGCTGAGAAGATTGGTTTCCAGTCAGCCTGGGCTGGAAGATGGGCAGAGCAGAGTTGATGTCTGTCATGTGAGGTCAGCTACAGAGCAAGACTGATCTCAGGCAGTAAGGTAAACTGTGCTGGCCCAGGCCCAAACCCATGTTCTGGTCTAGCGAACACACTCTGTGGTGCATATACCTCCCCTCTCTACCTCTCTTCAGGTCTGAACGACTGGCAGCTTTAAAGTGCTGAGAGACTCTTTACATTGAGAGAGAGAGAGGGAGGGAGAGAGAGACAGTCCTGATAATACTGAATCAATACTCCACTGGGTCATTATGGTAGTAGTGGAGAAGTAGTTTACTGTATGTGTGTGCTGAGTGCTGGATGATTTTACTAAGACAATTGCAAAACAGTGATCACACAGTTTCTACTAACGACTTCTATAAACTCGTTATAAAACATGAACGCACACACAGAACTGATTATGATTTTTCAATGCCGATACCGATAGGACCAAAAAAAAACGATACCGATTAATCGGCCGATTTCTTTTATTTATTTGTAATATTGACAATTACAACAATACTGAATAAACACTTATTTTAACTTAATATAATACATCAATAAAATCAATTTAGCCTCAAATAATGAAACATGTTACATTTGGTTTAAATAACGCAAAAACTAAGTGTTGCAGAAGAAAGAAAAAGTGCAATATGTGCCATGTAAGAAAGCTAACGTTTAAGTTCCTTGCTCAGAACATAAGAACATATGAAAGCTGGTGGTTCCTTTTAAACATGAGTCTTCAATATTCCCAGGTAAGTTTTAGGTTGTGGTTATTATAGGAATTATAGGACTATTTCTCTCTATACCATTTGTATTTCATATACCTTTGACTATTGGATGTTCTTATAGGCACTTTAGTATTGCCAGTGTAACAGTATAGCTTCTGTCCCTCTCCTCGCTCCTACCTGGGCTCGAACCAGGAACACATCGACAACAGCCACCCTCGAAGCTGCATTACCCATGTAGAGCAAGGGGAACAACTACTCCCAAGTCTCAGAGCGAGTGACGTTTGAAACGCTATTAGCGTGCACCCGCTAACTAGCTAGCCATTTCACATCGGTTACACCAGCCTAATCGTGGGAGTTGATTGGCTTGAAGTCATAAACAGTGCAATGCTTGAAGCACAGCGAAGAGCTGTTGGCAAAACGCACTAAAGTGATGTTTGAATGAATGCTTACGAGCCTGCTGCTGCCTACCACTGCTCAGTCAGACTGCTCTATCAAATCATAGACTTAAGTATAACATAATAACACACAGAAATACGAGCCTTTGGTCATTAACCTGTTGGGGCTAGGGGGCAGTATTTGCACGGCCGGATAAAAAACGTACCCGATTTAATCTGGTTACTACTCCTGCCCAGTAACTAGAATATGCATATAATTATTGGCTTTGGATAGAAAACACCCTAAAGTTTCTAAAACTGGTTGAATGGTGTCTGTGAGTATAACAGAACTCATTTGGCAGGCCAAAACCTGAGAAGATACCTTACAGGAAGTGGCCTGTCTGACCATTTCTTGCCCTCCTTGATCATCTCTAACAAATACAGGGGATCTCTGGCATGACGTGACACTTCCTACGGCTCCCATGGGCTCTCAGAAGGCGGGAAAAAGCTGAACGATGTAATTCCATCCCCAGGCTGAAACACATTAGCGCGTTTGGCAAGTGCTCTATCAGAGGGCCATTAGACTGAGGCTCGTGCATGAGGGGATAGCATGCTTTTACTTTCACTCTCTTTGTAATAAAAAATGATTTCCCGGTCGGAATATTATCGCTTTTTTATAGGAAAAATGGCATAAAAATTGATTTTAAACAGCGGTTGACATGCTTCGAAGTACGGTAATGGAATATTTAGAATTTTTTTGTCACGAAATGCGCCGTGCTCGTAACCCTTCTTTACCCTTTCGGATAGTGTCTTGAACGCACGAACAAAACGCCGCTATTTGGATATAACAATGGATTATTTGGGACCAAACCAACATTTGTTATTGAAGTAGAAGTCCTGGGAGTGCATTCTGACGAAGACAGCAAAGGTAATAACATTTTTCTTATAGTAAATCTGACTTTGGTGAATGCTAAACTTGCTGGGTGTCTAAATAGCTAGCCCTGTGATGCCGGGCTATGTACTGAGAATATTGCAAAATGTGCTTTCACCGAAACGCTATTTTAAAATCGGACATAGCGAGTGCATAGAGGAGTTCTGTATCTATAATTCTTAAAATAATTGTTATGTTTTTTGTGAACGTTTATCGTGAGTAATTTAGTAAATTCACCGGCAGTGTTCGGTGGGAATGCTAGTCACATGCTAGTCACATGCTAATGTAAAAAGCTGGTTTTTGATATAAATATGAACTTGATTGAACAAAACATGCATGTATTGTATAACATAATGTCCTAGGGTTGTCATCTGATGAAGATCATCAAAGGTTAGTGCTGCATTTAGCTGTGGTTTGGGTTTATGTGACATTATATGCTAGCTTGAAAAATGGGTGTCTGATCATTTCTGGCTGGGTACTCTGCTGACATAATCTAATGTTTTACTTTCGTTGTAAAGCCTTTTTGAAATCGGACAGTGTGGTTAGATTAACGAGAGTCTTGTCTTTAAAATGGTGTAAAATAGTCATATGTTTGAAAAATTGAAGTTTTTGCATTTTTGAGGTATTTGAATATTGCGCCACGGGATTACACTGGCTGTTGCGTAGGTGGGACGATTTCGTCCCACCTTCCCTAGAGAGGTTAATATGGCCGAATCCGGAAACTATCATCTCGAAAACAATACGTTTTTCCTTTCAGTGAAATAACGGAACCGTCCCGTATTTTATTTAACGGGTGGCATCCAAGTCTAAATATTCCTGTTACATTGCACAACCTTCAATGTTACGTCATAATTATGTAAAATTCTGGCAAATTAGTTCGCAACGAGCCAGGCGGCCCAAACTGTTGCATATACCCTGACTCTGCGTGCAATGAACGCAAAATGACAATTTCACCTGGTTAATATTGCCTGCTAACCTGGATTTATTTTAGCTAAATATGCAGGTTTAAAAATATATACTTCTGTGTATTGATTTTAAGAAAGGCATTGATGTTTATGGTTAGGTACAGTCGTGCAACGATTGTGCTTTTTTCGCAAATGCGCTTTTGTTAAATCATCCCCGGTTTGGCGAAGTCGGCTGTCTTTGTTAGGAAGAAATAGTCTTCACAGTTCGCAACGAGCCAGGCGGCCCAAACTGCTGCATATACCCTGACTGTTGCACAGAACGCAAGAGAAGTGACACAATTTCCCTAGTTAAAAGAAATTCATGTTAGCAGGCAATATTAACTAAATATGCAGGTTTAAAAATATATACTTGTGTATTGATTTTAAGAAAGGCATTGATGTTTATGGTTGGCGCAACGTGTACCTAAGCGATTATATGCAACTCAGGACAGGCTAGATAAACTAGTAATATCATCAACCATGTGTAGTTAACTAGTGATTATGATTGATTGATTGTTTTTTATAAGATAAGTTTAATGCTAGCTAGCAACTTACCTTGGCTTCTTACTGCATTCGCGTAACAGGCAGGCTCCTCGTGGAGTGCAATGTAAAGCAGGTGGTTAGAGCGTTGGACTAGTTAACCGTAAGGTTGCAAGATTCAATCCCCGAGCTGACAAGGTAAAAATCTGTCGTTCTGCCCCTGAACAAGGCAGATAACCCACCGTTACTAGGCTGTCATTGAAAATAAGAATGTGTTCTTAACTGACTTGCTGAGTTAAATAAAGGTCAAAAAAATAATAATAATAATTCAAAATATATATATATAGATATATAGATATATAGATATATAAATAAATAGGCCAAATCGGCATCCAAAAATACCGATTTCCAATTGTTATGAAAACTTGAAATCGGCCCTAATTAATCGGCCATTCCGATTAATCGGTCGACCTCTACCTAATACCGAGCACACAGACCACTGCTGAGCGAGGGTTCACACAGCACCTAACACTGAGCACACACAGACCACTGCTGAGCGAGGGTTCACACAGCACCTAACACCGAGCACACACAGACCACAGCTGGACGTGGGTTCACACAGCACCTAACACTGAGCACACAGACCACAGCTGGACGTGGGTTCACACAGCACCTAACACTGAGCACACAGACCACAGCTGGACGTGGGTTCACACAGCACCTAACACTGAGCACACAGACCACAGCTGGACGTGGGTTCACACAGCACCTAACACTGAGCACACAGACCACAGCTGGACGTGGGTTCACACAGCACCTAACACTGAGCACACAGACCACAGCTGGACGTGGGTTCACACAGCACCTAACACTGAGCACACAGACCACAGCTGGACGTGGGTTCACACAGCACCTAACACTGAGCACACAGACCACAGCTGGACGTGGGTTCACACAGCACCTAACACTGAGCACACAGACCACAGCTGGACGTGGGTTCACACAGCACCTAACACTGAGCACACAGACCACAGCTGGACGTGGGTTCTCACAGCACCTAACACTGAGCACACAGACCACAGCTGGACGTGGGTTCTCACAGCACCTAACACTGAGCACACAGACCACAGCTGGACGTGGGTTCTCACAGCACCTAACACTGAGCACACAGACCACAGCTGGACGTGGGTTCACACAGCACCTAACACTGAGCGCACAGACCACAGCTGGACGTGGGTTCACACAGCACCTAACACTGAGCACACAGACCACAGCTGGACGTGGGTTCACACAGCACCTAACACTGAGCACACAGACCACAGCTGGACGTGGGTTCACACAGCACCTAACACTGAGCACACAGACCACAGCTGGACGTGGGTTCTCACAGCACCTAACACTGAGCACACAGACCACAGCTGGACGTGGGTTCTCACAGCACCTAACACTGAGCACACAGACCACAGCTGGACGTGGGTTCTCACAGCACCTAACACTGAGCACACAGACCACAGCTGGACGTGGGTTCTCACAGCACCTAACACTGAGCACACAGACCACAGCTGGACGTGGGTTCACACAGCACCTAACACTGAGCACACAGACCACAGTGGACGTGGGTTCCACGGCTCGATAATAAACACTCAAGGCTTAGGAGGGAGAGCTCCTCTCAACAGGACCAAATAGTCTGCTGTGTCCTCCGTGTGTGTGTGATCTCATCCCCACACAGCTGATGGGACAGGAGTGTGTGTGTGTGTGTGTGTGTGTGTGTGAGAGAGACAGTACTCACCCGTACCAGTAGCGGGGGTCGTTGGGCAACCCCCCGTGGTTGAGACTCCTCTGGGCCAGAGCCTTCTTCTTGTTCAGCACAAACTCCTGCAGTCGCATCTTCACCTCCGTACTGGCCACTGCACCTGAGAGGGGGTACATGGTACCAGGGTAAGAAGACACTCCAGCCTCCAGCACTGCAGATGGGACAGATCACTCACACCCAACTCCTGGCCTTAAGGCCCTTTAGATAGACCAAGAAGGAAAGGGTAGACTTGAGCAATATGCTAGCCGAGTGAGGGAGAGGTTAAAGGGCGTCGCTGAAGGTAGGTGTGAGCTCTGACTCCATTTCAGGCAGAGTTTACTAGGAGTTCTATCAGACTCCCATTGATTTGATGGGCCATTCAAACGATCACGTTTCCAGTTCCCAAAGCTGTGCAACACACTGCCCTCTGGAATCATTGGGGCAGTGAAGCATTTTCTCTTATTTTGGCTCTATACTCAAAGTTTGGATTTGAAATCAAACAATGACTATGAGGTTAAAGTGCAGACTGTCAACTTTAATTTCAGGGTATTTTCATCCATATCATTATAACTGGTGATTGTGCAGAGAGAGAAGATGAGGATCTAGACTAATGAGGGTTGTATCAGACCAAACTCCTCCAGGGCAGCTGCCGTTTCCATCCTTCCTGTCTGGTGACCCTGTGTGTGTGTTTAGCCCATCCAGACCACTAGATGATTAATGAGCCAGTGGCCTTGTGGTGACGAGGCCAGCCCTCTACCTGTAGCCTGCTGCCTGTCTCAACACCTCTCCACTGACAGAGAGCAGGCAGCATGGCAACACCAGTCAAGCCCATCCACTCTAGGACAGAGGGATGACCGGAATGGAGGTTGGTTGGGTGAGAGAGAGAGATATACACTGTCCTCCGTAATTACTGTGACAGTGAAGCTTTGTTTCTTCTTTGGGGTCTATACTTCAAAAGTTTGGATTTGAAATCAGCCAATGACAATAGAGGTTAAAGTACAGACAGCTTTAATTTGAGGGTATTTTCATCCACATCAGGTGAACCGTTTTGAAATTACAGCAATTTTTGTACATAGTCGCCACATTGTAGTTGTACTAGTAATATTATAATGTATTGTTCCAGCTGCTTACTCTCCTGTCCTCTCTCCTTGTTCTTCAGCAGCTGTAGTTTCTGTTCTCGTTGGTGTTTCTCCAGTTCCTGCTCCAGACGGTGGTTCTCCATCTTCCTCTGGTGCTCCAACAGCTCCTGCTGATGTTTCAGGGCCAGGAGCTCCTGCTGGTGCTGCATGGAGGGGAACACAACATTAATATAACATCCTGGGCCAGGAGCTCCTGCTGGTGCTGCATGGAGGGGAACACAACATTAATATAACATCCTGGGCCAGGAGCTCCTGCTGGTGCTGCATGGAGGGGAACACAATATTAATACAACATCCTGGGCCAGGAGCTCCTGCTGCATGGAGGGGAACAACGTTACTATAACATCCTGGACCAGGAGCTCCTGCTGCATGGAGGGGAACACAACGTTACTATAACATCCTGGACCAGGAGCTCCTGCTGCATGGAGGGGAACACAACGTTACTATAACATCCTGGACCAGGAGCTCCTGCTGCATGGAGGGGAACACAACATTACTATAACATCCTGGACCAGGAGCTCCTGCTACATGGAGGGGAACACAACGTTACTATAACATCCTGGACCAGGAGCTCCTGCTGCATGGAGGGGAACACAACGTTACTATAACATCCTGGACCAGGAGCTCCTGCTGCATGGAGGGGAACACAACGTTACTATAACATCCTGGACCAGGAGCTCCTGCTGCATGGAGGGGAACACAACGTTACTATAACATCCTGGACAAGGAGCTCCTGCTGCATGGAGGGGAACACAACGTTACTATAACATCCTGGACCAGGAGCTCCTGCTGCATGGAGGGGAACACAACGTTACTATAACATCCTGGACCAGGAGCTCCTGCTGGTGCTGCATGGAGGGGAACACAACATTAATATAACATCCTGGGCCAGGAGCTCCTGCTGGTGCTGCATGGAGGGGAACACAATATTAATACAACATCCTGGGCCAGGAGCTCCTGCTGCATGGAGGGGAACAACGTTACTATAACATCCTGGACCAGGAGCTCCTGCTGCATGGAGGGGAACACAACGTTACTATAACATCCTGGACCAGGAGCTCCTGCTGCATGGAGGGGAACACAACGTTACTATAACATCCTGGACCAGGAGCTCCTGCTGCATGGAGGGGAACACAACATTACTATAACATCCTGGACCAGGAGCTCCTGCTACATGGAGGGGAACACAACGTTACTATAACATCCTGGACCAGGAGCTCCTGCTGCATGGAGGGGAACACAACGTTACTATAACATCCTGGACCAGGAGCTCCTGCTGCATGGAGGGGAACACAACGTTACTATAACATCCTGGACCAGGAGCTCCTGCTGCATGGAGGGGAACACAACGTTACTATAACATCCTGGACAAGGAGCTCCTGCTGCATGGAGGGGAACACAACGTTACTATAACATCCTGGACCAGGAGCTCCTGCTGCATGGAGGGGAACACAACGTTACTATAACATCCTGGACCAGGAGCTCCTGCTGCATGGAGGGGAACACAACGTTACTATAACATCCTGGACCAGGAGCTCCTGCTGCATGGAGGGGAACACAACGTTACTATAACATCCTGGACCAGGAGCTCCTGCTGCATGGAGGGGAACACAACGTTACTATAACATCCTGGACCAGGAGCTCCTGCTGCATGGAGGGGAACACAACGTTACTATAACATCCTGGACCAGGAGCTCCTGCTGCATGGAGGGGAACACAACGTTACTATAACATCCTGGACCAGGAGCTCCTGCAATAACGTTATTTTACTACAATGTTACAGCAACAGTACTATAATGTTAACACAACGTTAATATAACGTTGGCACAACATCCTGCTGTTGGTTCTGGGGCCAGGAGCCACTGCTGATTTCTCTTTCCTTGCCCTGCAGGTCTTGTCTCTCGCAGCTATCCCCCATTCCTGACACCTTCACCCAAGAGAACATGCTAGCTTGGTCACCTCACGCTATCACAAGACATCTATTCAGCCTCGGCCCAATCACTGTCCATGCAAATGTTCCTGGCGTGTTTACAGGAACCAGACCACTCCAGTCAATATGTGAATAACCTTTCCTCTCGGTACTTACCATGGACCCTCTACATCACGACCAAACTGAACCATTAGATCCACACACACACACACACGACCCCATGCTCTCTCCTTAGTAGGGTGCCCAACTCCAATATTTGATTAATTAGATTGGACGTAATTTGACGGGGATGTTTGTTATTGCCTTGGATGGTTTAGTTTATTTAAATAAGCGCCTGCTAGCGAGGACATGCAGCCGTGTTTACCGTCAAGGGAAAGTGACTGGAATAAGAGTCCTGCTGATGGATACATTCATATGGGAGGTGAGGCATGTGAGAGAAGGGCAGCAGCCAGGCACGGTATGCTTTTGGATAGGTCCCAAACTTTCCCCTCTTTCAATACTCAAGGGCCGATGGAAGGGAGTGCTTTAAGTTTGGAATCCAGGCTTTGGTGCATTTAAGGGGAGACACCTTAACCTAAAGAGTTCCATAGAGGTATACAGGGAAAACATGGTCTTTCTCTTTCCAATCCACCAGTGTCTGCCTCCTACTTTCTTTTCCACTCCTTGACCTGTCTTGGTGATTGGTGATAGGCAGAGGTGTGTGCTGCAGGTCTCGGTGTGTGTGTGTGTGTGTGTACAGGCTCTGAATAGGGCTGATTGAGCCTGGGCCTCCCTGCCTTGGCTTTGCGTCACTCTCTGCTACCTGAGTGGTCTTCCAGCCCCACCACAGGCCAAAGGAGCCCTTGTGCTGTTAGCACTGTACTGGGATCAGCCCTCAGCCCTTCAATCTACATACTCTAGGTCACTTACAGCCCCAAACACTGACCCAAGAGCAGGGCTAATATCAAAGGGCTGAAAGGCTTCTGCTGCACTGAGAGAGAACTAGTTTAGACATGTATGAGACGCTTCTGCTGCACTGAGAGAGATCTACTTTAGACATGTATGAGAGGCTTCTGCTGCACTGAGAGAGATCTAGTTTAGACATGTATGAGAGGCTTCTGCTGCACTGAGAGAGATCTAGTTTAGACATGTATGAGAGGCTTCTGCTGCACTGAGAGAGATCTAGTTTAGACATGTATGAGAGGCTTCTGCTGCACTGAGAGAGATCTAGTTTAGACATGTATGAGAGGCTTCTGCTGCACTGTGAGAGATCTAGTTTAGACATGTATGAGAGGCTTCTGCTGCACTGAGAGAGATCTAGCTTAGACATGTATGAGAGGGAAATCACTGTCTTTCTTGACATGCTTCTGGAGCCTCCCCTCTCCCTCCCTCTCCCTCCCTCTCTCCCTCTCTCCCTCTCTCCCTCTCTCCCTCTCTCCCTCCCTCCCTCCCCACCTTAACGTGTTCCTGTAGCTGGGCTTCATGCTGCCGGTTGAGCTGCTCATGTTGCCTCTGGAACTCAGCGATGAGCTGCTGTCTCTGGATCTGTTGTTTCTGTTTCAGGGACAGGAGCTCCTGCTGCAGCTGCTGCTCTCTGGCCTGGGCTGCAGACGCCTGGGCCTGGGCTGCAGAAGGAGACTTGGACAGCTGCTGCTCTCTGGCCTGTCCTGCAGAAGGAGACATGGACAGCTGCTGCTCTCTGGCCTGGGCTGCAGAAGGAGAAATGGACAGCTGCTGCTGGTGATGGTGCTGGTCAATGCGTAGGTCCATGGGGATGGCAGCCGGGGGCAGACGCAGGGGCAGGGCAGAGTTAATGTCCACTAGAGAGAGGAAAACGGTGGGGGGGAGACAGAGAGAGACGGAGAGAATGTTAGGCCATGCATATTGAATAATGAAAAAAAAGACTAAATGATGGGACCCAAGTAGATAATAAAATAAAACAGCCATCACATTCGGTGCGCGCGCGCGCACCACACACACACACACACACACACACACACACACACACACACACACACACACACACACACACACACACACACACACACACACACACACACACACACACACACACACACACACACACACACACACACACACAGCATCCTTATCAGCACAGAGAGCCCCTTCACAGTACTGTCCATCTGGCCCTGATAAGTCAAACATCAAGTCTAGCACTCCTCTCACAAAGACTGCATTGAACTGTAGCGTGGTGGAGACCTCGCCCTGGCCAACCACCCCCAGAACGCACTGCTACAGGAAGACCTCCAATCGCACGGCTTCCTCCCCATTAAATCTGAATAAATAGTCGCGATTGGACGATTATTTATCTACAAGTTTCCCCAACAGCGTGCCAGACAGACAGATATGTTTCCCCAACAGCGTGCCAGACAGACAGATATTTGTTTGCTTGGAACGTTGTCTTAATCGTGTTAGGCTAACACCCACACAGTCACACACACACACACAACCACAGTCACACACACACAACCACAGTCACACACACAGTCACACACACAGTCACACACACACACACACAGTCAGTCACACACACACACACACACACACACAGTCAGTCACACACACACACACACAGTCAGTCACACACACACACACAGTCAGTCACACACACACACACAGTCAGTCACACACAGTCAGACACACACAGTCACACCCACTGTCAGTCACACACACACCGTCAGTCACACACACACAGTCAGTCACACACACACAGTCAGTCACACACACACAGTCAGTCACACACACACAGTCAGTCACACACACAGTCAGTCACACACACACAGTCAGTCACACACACACACAGTCAGTCACACACACACAGTCACACACACAGTCACACACACAGTCAGTCACACACACAGTCAGTCACACACACAGTCAGTCACACACACAGTCACACACAGTCAGTCACACACACACACTCAGTCACACACACAGTCAGTCACACAGTCAGTCACACACACACACACTCAGTCACACACACACACACACAACCACACTCAGTCACACACACACAACCACACTCAGTCACACACACACAACCACAGTCACACACACACAACCACAGTCACACACACACAACCACAGTCACACACACACAACCACAGTCACACACACACAACCACAGTCACACACACACAACCACAGTCACACACACACAACCACAGTCACACACACACAACCACAGTCACACACACACAACCACAGACACACACACAGTCACACACACAGTCACACAGGCCTAAAGACTCATACACACAACACACACTCAAGGCAGACACAGTCACTGGGTTTATCAGATGAATGAGTACGGTTACATACACACAACAATAGTGACTAGTCAGATCACGTTGACATGCTTTGCAAGAAGAACGGATAGGACTTGGCTATATGCAGAAAAATCCCCAATCAAAACAAACCTTTTACCACAGTGATCATGTTCTTTTTGGGAAGCATTTGAGTTGGGACATATACAGTTCGTATGTGAAAACTATTTTGAAGATGCATACTGTCAGTTTTTCCCGAACTCACTTCCCCTGTGCTGCTGGTGCCAGGTGGGACATATCAAATACACCACTGAAACGCAAATTAAGGTGCTTACATGTCCTAACAATTTGAAAGATCGCTCAGAAAACCAGATGTTTTAATCGCCGTATGCTTACTTCGATTTTGACCGTACGCCCATGAAGATAAGCAGAATAAGGCGTTTACATGACTAATCCCATACTCAGCCTTCTAATCAGTTTAATATTGAATTATAAGTGTTGATGTAAACGTACTTAGTGATGCTGCACAAACCAATATGTATATTTTCTCTCTCTCCCCTAATTCTTCATCCTCCTCCCTAAGGACCCTGCCCCTCCCACACACAGTCAAGCACAACATTCCAAGACCAACCACTGGCGCTTCTGTCCCGTGCACAGACAGACACACACAAACATACTCACTCGATACAAACACACACAACCATAATGTCCTAGCTCTGAAACACATGCTGCAGCCACTGACTGGTGCTGCCTGTCTGTGATCATCTCATTGACTATACCACTCAGTGGACACAACACTAACCAACAAGCAGAGAGAAAGAGAACGTAACACAGAGGAAGAGTTTAAAAGAGAGAGAGGAGAGAAGGAGAGAGAAAGAGGAGACAGAGAGAGAGACAGGAACTACTTTCAGAGAAGCAATGTGTAATAGAACATATATAATTGACATACCCATCAGTGCTGTAGTGATCATGGCGATAAACACGCTTCCCCTCCTCCTATCGTTTCCTCCTCTTCAGCTCGTCTCTGCTGTGCGTAAGGATCTATTTAGCTGTAGTGGTGCTACTCTTTATGTTTCTGTCAGTCTCTGTCCTCCTCTCCTTTCCTCAGTTCTCTTTTCTGCTTTCTCAACACTCATGCTCCCTCGCTAGCTACCTCTCTCTGTGTCCCTCCCCTCTCCCGCTTCCCTCTTTTTACCTCTCTCTGTGTCCCTCCCCTCTCCCGCTTCCCTCTTTTTACCCCTCTGTGTCCCTCCCCTCTCCCGCTTCCCTCTTTTTACCTCTCTCTGTGTCCCTCCCCTCTCCCGCTTCCCTCTTTTTACCTCTCTCTGTGTCCCTCCCCTCTCCCGCTTCCCTCTTTTTACCTCTCTCTGTGTCCCTCCCCTCTCCCGCTTCCCTCTTTTTACCTCTCTCTGTGTCCCTCCCCTCTCCCGCTTCCCTCTTTTTACCTCTCTCTGTGTCCCTCCCCTCTCCCGCTTCCCTCTCTGTGTCCCTCCCCTCTCCCGCTTCCCTCTTTTTACCTCTCTCTGTGTCCCTCCCCTCTCCCGCTTCCCTCTTTTTACCTCTCTCTGTGTCCCTCCCCTCTCCCGCTTCCCTCTTTTTACCTCTCTCTGTGTCCCTCCCCTCTCCCGCTTCCCTCTTTTTACCCCTCTCTGTGTCCCTCCCCTCTCCCGCTTCCCTCTTTTTACCTCTCTGTGTCCCTCCCCTCTCCCGCTTCCCTCTTTTTACCTCTCTCTGTGTCCCTCCCCTCTCCCGCTTCCCTCTTTTTACCCCTCTCTGTGTCCCTCCCCTCTCCCGCTTCCCTCTTTTTACCTCTCTCTGTGTCCCTCCCCTCTCCCGCTTCCCTCTTTTTACCTCTCTCTGTGTCCCTCCCCTCTCCCGCTTCCCTCTTTTTACCTCTCTCTGTGTCCCTCCCCTCTCCCGCTTCCCTCTTTTTACCTCTCTCTGTGTCCCTCCCCTCTCCCGCTTCCCTCTTTTTACCTCTCTCTGTGTCCCTCCCCTCTCCCGCTTCCCTCTTTTTACCCCTCTCTGTGTCCCTCCCCTCTCCCGCTTCCCTCTTTTTACCCCTCTCTGTGTCCCTCCCCTCTCCCGCTTCCCTCTTTTTACCCCTCTCTGTGTCCCTCCCCTCTCCCGCTTCCCTCTTTTTACCTCTCTCTGTGTCCCTCCCCTCTCCCGCTTCCCTCTTTTTACCTCTCTCTGTGTCCCTCCCCTCTCCCGCTTCCCTCTTTTTACCTCTCTCTGTGTCCCTCCCCTCTCCCGCTTCCCTCTTTTTACCCCTCTCTGTGTCCCTCCCCTCTCCCGCTTCCCTCTTTTTACCTCTCTCTGTGTCCCTCCCCTCTCCCGCTTCCCTCTTTTTACCTCTCTCTGTGTCCCTCCCCTCTCCCGCTTCCCTCTTTTTACCCCTCTCTGTGTCCCTCCCCTCTCCCGCTTCCCTCTTTTTACCTCTCTCTGTGTCCCTCCCCTCTCCCGCTTCCCTCTTTTTACCCCTCTCTGTGTCTCTCCCCTGACTTTACCCGTCTGTGTCCCTCCCCTCTCCCTCTTTTTACCAGTCTGTGGCCTCCTCCCTCTCTCTGTGCTGGTGACATCACAGGGCAGTCGTAGGCCTGCTGTCTGTGTATTCTGCTGCTCCTCCATTTCCTGGAACCAACGGCAGATACACAGGAGATAGATAGCAGAGTGGACGGAGGAAAAAACTATTCTCTGTGTCTTCCTCTGTTGACACTGCATCCCCCCTCTACCCTCTGAGTACAGAGAACTAGTTCCCTCTAGAAATAGACCCACAGTGTTGGACATTCTCTGGCGTCACACACACACACACACACACACAACTCTCTATTCTTCAGATCACGGTTCTGTGAAATATCTCTCTATAGCCTCAAGTGAACTAATTAAGGCTATAAGGGCTCTTTATGGTTGCTAGGAGACTCCCCGTCAACACACACCCCCTTTGTGTTATTAGCTCTGACGTTGGCGTTGCTAGCGGGCGGAAGCGTAAGAGAAACTTCACAGTTGTGTTGTACATTACAGAGCATTGATTTCTGGGACAGTGGGAGGACGTGGGGGAAGGACTACAGCAGAAGGGTTCAGTCCAGCCGGGCAACAGGTAGGCTGCACACAACTATAAGCATGCAAGCTGCTATAGGCACCACTCTCCAGGTGTTTTAAACCACGGTGCACAAGCTCCTATTCCATTCCAACAACAACCTGACGTCTCTCACGGGAGACACTTATTTTGGCAAGATAAACGTTGATATCTGCCCATCTCCCCCGGCTCGCGGTGACGTCAACTCAACGCTTGCATCAAGTTTAGGGAGAGAACCACGCCTGTATCCCACTTTCCTCTCACCGAAACAAGGGCCAAGGTGCACTCTGGCGCAGACACACTTGGCTTGCAGTAAAGAAAGCCCTCCAAAAGCGGCTCTTACACAATACCCTGCCTGCATCAAAAGACGCCTGGCAGGAAAACAGGGCTTTTCCCTCCTTCTAAACGGCTTTGAAAGCCTCTCAACTGTGTCTTGTGTAAAATCCTACCGTCTCACCCAGGAATTCCACTCATTTATAATAAGAGGAATTATTTCTGACGCAAATCCATTTTGGTAACACCCTTTATCAGCTACCTGTTTATAATGGATGATAGTAAATCATTTATACTTCATTCTATCAATGCATTATATAACCTGTAATAAACATTCATAACAGCTCACGGCTCCTTGGGTAATACAGCACGTGAAACAGTACCTCAAATGAAGAGAGAGAAAAACCTGAGAAATAAATGGAGATGTAGATGGCTGAGACCTTTCACTGTTTTTCCCCTGTCCTCTCTTCTGTATTTCAGCTTCCACGGGGGAAAGCTCCCCGCCATGCGAGTCATAGATTATTCAGTAGTGACTCAGCTTATTCATTACACCAGACTCTCTTCCATATA
Organism: Salmo salar; assembly: GCF_965601325.2. Classification (NCBI taxonomy): domain Eukaryota; kingdom Metazoa; phylum Chordata; class Actinopteri; order Salmoniformes; family Salmonidae; genus Salmo; species Salmo salar. Next base: position 78,000,884 of record NC_138306.1, on the reverse strand, counting down.
AACAACCACTACTCCTCTTTCTCTCTCTCTTTTCTGTCTCCTCTTCTTTCTCGCTCTGTCCCCCTCTCTTTCAGCCTGTCCCCCACTCTCTCCGTCTCGCTTTCCACACACACACAATCTCTATCACACTTTTCTCTCCATCTATTTACATCTCTCCCATTTCTTTCCCTCTTCCTCACCCTTCTCTTCACTCCTCAGATAAACAATGTGTTTACCACCCCTGGGGGGCCTCCCTGCTCCCTCCCTCTGCCGGCTCCCATTACAGAATGCAGATAGAAATAGATCTACCAGACAGTACAGCCGCTCGCTCTGCAGCGCAGCTCTGATTTAAAGCCTGTTGTCTGAGGATGTCCCTCAGTCTGATTGCAAAGGCTCTACACTCCGCTCATTAGGTCTAATAGATGTCGAGCTCAACCCAGGCCGAGCCCAGCCTATCGCCGGGCAGAATGGGCCGGGGAGATATTAATTACCACGTTTAGAGATGTGAATGGTAAGAAGTTTGTCACGGGGCCTGGCGGGTGGCGAAACAAGGAGAGGGAGAGACGGCATGACAGAAACAGGTTGTGTATCTTATGAGGACGCAGCTTGCTGCGATGGGAAACTGAGTGGTCTGTATGGGGACTGGAAGGTCAAAGGTTGGATGGGTCTGCTTTCACCTTCAGGTGGTTCAAGATCAATGATTATGAAGGAAACCAGAGATTTTGCAAAACAGTGACAATAAGTGCAGGTTCATGTACACCAGGCTTATTAATACCTAGAGGGACAGAGGACGAGAGCCAACACCCCACAGGAAACCGCCAGGAACTCTATCAGAGATCAGCCACTCAAATGGCCGGTCTGTCTGTCAGTCAGTGTCTTGCCACTGCCCGCTGGCAGCTCATCTTACAGACAGAGACAGTGGAGTTCCTCCACACATCAGTATTCCTCTAGCGACAGAGAGACAGGGAGAGAGGTGGGGTGTCTGTGTGCAGCGAGCCCGAATCATCCCAACATGCTCCGGCCTGTCCCGGGCCTCCGGCTGACGTCAGCGTTCCAGTCTGCAGCGCGGCAGCCGGGGGAGAGAAAGGGGAGATGTGGGACGTGAGGAACAGAAGGGTGAGACGTGAGGATAAGAGGGTGCCCATACATATGTGCACAAGGACATCTCTCGCTACTTAACCCAGACTAATCTATGGACGAGGGCGCACGTCACTGTCATACAGGAGAGAGGACGCCCTGTCCTCCACGTCTGTGGGAGAAGACAGGTTCAAGCAGAGGTGGAGCTCCAAAAGAGCTCATCCTCACCCGTATAACAGAAATCTGTGTCAAGGCTGGGGTCAGTGTTTCCCCTAGCTCTATTCAGGCTAAAGCAGCGATAACAGAGACCTTGTATCAGGGGAAGTTGGGTCATCAGGTATTAACATGGTTCAGTATCAAACTCAGAGATGAAAACCCAACACCAGACAGGCAAAACAGCTCGACCACTGTGGTCAAATCTCATTTCCTTTCTCAAATTACAAATAAGCCGTTTAAGCGAGAGGTGTTTTCTTTGCCATGCATCGCGACTCGAGAGCTCGATGTGTATCAACCACATGGATTTACATCTGAACGAGGGGAGGACAGGGGGGGGGCGGCCTGTCATGTGTTATGGGAGACGTTTTCCACACACCAAAGCATTATCCTGGGGTCATGGCATCAGCTGGGTCACACTGGGTATTACACACAGACAAAGGTCTGGGACTGGACACCAGCGGCTTAATGTGTCAAGCGTCTCACAGCAGGAACTGATCTAGGATCAGTTTTGCCTTTTAGATAATATTGAATGGACAGATGGGGGGGGGGGGGGGGGGATCTGAGCCAAGATTACCACTCCTATCCTAGAGACTGACATCATCCACATGTACCGTGCTTCAATGAGTGGCTAAACAATGCTAACCAGGGACATGACTGTGGTTAAAATTAGGCAGTTGTACCATTCAGGCTAGTCACACCGCCGGGTGTATACTCTTACTGCCTTGTTATTCTGGAACGCAAAGAAATACATGTAGAAAAGTGCCCATAGAGCATATGAGAGGAGGTCCATTGAGTCAGAGTATTGAATGGGGTTCTCCGTATCGGTCTGTGGGCGGCAGTACAAGACGTACACGGTTTCCATGACAACCGTCCCCAGATATCTTCTATGATGTCAGTAAGGGATATTTCAATATTTAATGGTGTCACTGCAGCTGAATAAAGAACACATGGTGTTGAGAGAGACAGAGAGAGAGATAGACAGAGAGACAGAGAGAGAGATGGAGACAGGGAGAAAGAGATGGTTCCGTACGGGAGGAAAGGAGAGAAATGTCTTTTTTGCCCGGCAACAGGGTGAAGGAGTGGTAGATGGCTTATTTATGTGTTAAATACCAAGACTACCAAAATAAAGGAAACACTTGAGTAAACGATATAAAGTCTATTGAATATTCCTGAGTTAATTAAGCAATTAACATGCCATCATGCGTTGGGTCATGTATAAAAAGGCCCGCCCAGTTGCCCGTTATTTTGGCTACCATGGATAGAAGAGATCTCAGCGACTTTGAAATTAAGACTTATGGGAGATTCTGGAGCGGGACGTGGCAGTGTTTTCCACCAACATCAACAAAACAACAAATGATGGAATTTCTTGTGGAAGAATGATATCACATCCCTCAGAGTTTCAGCCACTTGTAGAATCTATGCCAAGGCGCACTGAAGCTGTTCTGGCCCAACACCCTATTAAAAAAGGGTAGGAAGCAACAACAGTGTGGTCAAAGACTTAGTAATTAGTTGTAGTCACGATCTGGTTACCTATAACTACAAACATAGTTATGTTTTAGCGGTTTCACATATTTATTCACTTATTTCCGGATATCTTCAGAACTACCCACAAAGCACTATTTCTCAACGTCATATGGAGAACCGGTGCTACCTATCTAGTTCCAGCTGGCTAACGTTAGCTACTAGCCATGCTAGCATGGTATTACATTCCTTGGCAAGCTACTATGTACATCCATGAAGAAGAAACTATAGAAATCCTCGTCTCCTGTGCGTTTGGTAGTCGAGCGAGTGTTGTAGTTTTCCGTCATTTGTAGCTAGTGCAGTAATACACGCGCCGTGCAGTAATACACGCGCCGTGCAGTAATACACGCGCCGTGCAGTAATACCCACAAGGACGGGGTTACGACTCATTTGTGGCCCAAAAATGAGAAGCAACATTTTAAGTTGGAACAGTGTGTCTGGTTGACGTGAACAGATTGGAGTATGGGAACAGTGTGTCTGGTTGACGTGAACAGATTGGAGTATGGGAACAGTGTGTCTGGTTGACGTGAACAGATTGGAGTATGGGAACAGTGTGTCTGGTTGATGTGAACAGATGGAGTATGGGAACAGTGTGTCTGGTTGATGGGAACAGATTGGAGTATGGGAACAGCGCGCACCTCTACTGTATCCAGAGCTCATTTCTCCCCGGAGGACTTCCATGGCAGGATTCGAGTTGAGACTGACTGAAACCAGGTGCTGTGCCGAGCGTGAATGTGAAGCCTGCACATCTACTTCCTACCGACCTACTGGTACACTGCGAGTGTCAGCAGTGCTGGAGATAAATCCATTTAGAATTTACCCGGTTTACCTCACTATATCACTATTGGATAAGCTACACTACATGACCAAAAGTATATGGACACCTGCATGTCGAACATCTCATTCCAAAATCATTGGCATGAATATGGAATTGGTCCCCCCTGCTATAACAGCCTCCACTCTTCTGGGAAGGCTTTCCACTAGATGTTGGAACATTGCTGCGGGGACTTGTTTCCATTCAGACACAAGAACATTAGTGAAGTCAGGCACTTATGTTGGGCGATTAGGCCTGGCTCGCAGTCTGTGTTCCAATTCATACCAAAGGTGTTCGATGGGGTTGAGGTCAGGGCTCTGTGCAGGCCAGTCAAGTTCTCCAACACCGATCAACAAACCATTTCCGTACGGACCTCACTTTGTGCACGGAGGCATTGTTATACTGAAACAGGAAAGGGCCTTCAACAAAATGTTGCCACAAAGTTGGAAGCACAGAAACGTCTAGAATGTCATTGTATGCTGTAGTGTTAAGGTTTCCCTTTACTGGAACTAAGGTGCCTAGCCGAACCATGAAAACAGCCCCAGGTCATTATTCCTCCTCCACCAAACTTTACAGTAGACACTATGCAGTCTGGCAGGTAGCGTTCTCCTGGTATTCGCCAAACCCAGATTTCTCCGTCGGACTGCCAGATGGTGAAGCGTGATTCATCACTCCAGAGAACATGTTTTCACTGCTCAGAATCCAATGGCAGCGAGCTTTACACCACTCCAGCCGAAGCTTGGCATTGTGCATGGTGATCTTTGGCATGTGTGCGGCTGCTCGGCCATGGAAACCCATTTCATGAAGCTTCTGACGAACAGTTCCTGTGCTGATGTTGCTTCCAGAGGCAATTTTGAACTCGGTAGTGAGTGTTGCAACTGAGGACAGACTATTTCTACACCTGTCAGCAATGGGTGTGACTAAAATAGCCGAATTCACTAAATTGAAGGGGTGTCCACATACTTTTGTACAGTATCGTCAAAGGTTTGGAAACACCTACTCATTCAAGGGTTTTTCTTAATTTCTACATTGTTGAATAATAGTGAAGACATCAAAATGATGAAATAACACATATGGAATCATGTAGTAAACATAAACGTATTAAACAAATCAAAATATATTTTATATTTGAGATTCTTCAAAGTAGCCACCCTTTGCCTTGATGACAGCTTTGCAAACTCTTGGCATTCTCTCAACCAGCTTCATAACATAGTCACCTGGAATGCATTTCAATTAACAGGTGTGCCTTGGTAAAAGTTCATTTGTGGAATTTCTTTCCTTCTTAATGCATTTCAGACAATCAGTTGTGTTGTGAAAAGGTAGGGTTGGTATACAGAAGATAGCTCTATTTGGTAAAAGACCAAGCAAATATTATGGCAAGAACAGCTCAAATAAGCAAAGAGAAAAGACAGTTCATCATTACTTTAAGACAAAGCTCAGTCAAGCCTGACAATTTCAAGAACTTTGAACGTTTCTTCAAGTGCAGTTGCAAAAACCATCAAGCGCTGTGATGAAAATGATGAGGACCGCCACAGGAAAGGAAGACAAACTTATCCTCTGCAGCAGAGGTAACTCTTTATCAGAGTTACCAGCCTCAGAATTGCAGCCCAAATAAATGCTTCACAGAGTTCAAGTAACAGACACATATCTCAACATCAACTGTTCAGAGGAGACTGTGTGAATCGGTCCTTCATGGTCGAATTGCTGCAAAGAAAACACTACTAAAGGACACCAATAAGAAAAGACTTGCTTGGGCCAAGAAACATGAGCAATAGACATTAGACCGGTGGAAATCTGTCCTTTGGTCTTATGAGTCCAATTTTGAGATTTTTGGTGAGACTCAGAGTAGGTGAACGGATGATCTCCGCATGTGTGGTTCCCCCCGTAAAGCATGGAGGTGGTGTGATGGTGCTTTGCTGGTGACACTGATTTATTTAGAAATCAAGGCATACTTAACCAGCATCTCTACCACAGCATTTTGCAGCGATACGCCATCCCATCTGGTTTGGGCTTAACGGGACTATCATTTGTTTTTCAACAGGACAATGACCCAACACACATCCAGCCTGTGTAAGGGCTATTTGACCAAGATGGAGAGTGATGAAGTGCTGCATCAGATGACCTGGCCTCCACAATCACCCGACCTCAACCAAATTGAGATGAGTTGGACTGCAGAGTGAAGAAAAAACAACAAACAAGTGCTCAGCATATGTGGGAACTCCTTCAAGACTGTTGGAAAAGCATTCCAGGTGAAGCTGGTTGAGAGAACACCAAGAGTGTGAAAAGCTGTCATCAAGGCCAAGGGTGGCTACTTTGAAGAATCTAAAATATATTTTGATTTAACACTTTTTTGGTTACTACATGATTCCATATGTGTTATTTCATAGTTTTGATGTCTTCACTATTATTCTACAATGTAGAAAAATAGTCCAAATCAAATAAAACACTTGAGTGTGTCCAAACATTTGACTGGTACTGTATATATAGTGTATCTGACTATCCCTCTGAAGGCCTCTCCTTGGTTATTTTTTTACTATTGTAGCTCACTCAGCCGTCAATCGGTAAGTCTCCGCTTGTTGTTGTGTTCTGTGGGTTCCTGCCTGTGACTAGTTGTTCTCTGGTTTACTCCTTAGCTATGTCGACCGTGGTGGTTGGCTAGCTAGGCTAAAATAATGAACATTAGTTGGCTGGCTTAGATAACTGCATATACAGGTAACATTATTTGATAACTGGTTAGATGACGTTATTTATTTCCAAAACATTGCTTTACTTTAATGTAGCTGTAAGCTAGGTGATTATAGCAACTGTCTGACTTACCCAGTGCTAATGTAACATTAGCAAGCTAGTAGGGCTAACGTTAGCAGGCTAGTTGGCTAGCAATTTGTTACAATAAATTCATAAAGTACTTGCTGCAAATTAAATTGAAACCAGTAGTCATAATTGTAAATGATTTGGTTTAATTTGAAGTTATACGTCACACCCCGCAAATGTTTTTTTTAATGAAATTACTTCAGCATTCTTATCAGTTTTAGTACACATAACGTTTCTCCTCCAAGAAAGCCGGATTGCTTTCATCTTAGCTTTTGGTGACAGACAGACCTTAAAAAAAACACACATTCTAAAGACAACGGTGGACATTCAGTCACAGAAAGAAAGACAGACGGGTAATGTGTTGGTCTCCTACCTGTGGGGATGTGGTTGAGGGCAGACGTCTTCAGGACATCCAGCTGCTGCTCCTTGCCCAGGAGTCCTTCTGTGGGAGAGGGAGAGAACTCCGCTTCAAATATGGTCCGCAACATCGAGACAACCCTCCCGCAATCAACCGACCGAACTACACCTCTCTGAGAGGGAGCCACCGCGGCGTCGAGGCAAGCAGCCTAACGGAGCAACCGTCGCGTCGCTATGGACCCAGAGAGCCTGAATCGCCTGGAAATAGCAGAGAATCTACGCTGGGAACTCATGCTGAGATGCCAGGGGTTCTCTGCCCTGAAGGAAGCTTAGTGGCATGGCACCGTTCATTCATCAGACAGTGTGTGTGTGTAGGCTGGTTGTTGGGCTCAGCTCAAACTGGCTGTGCTCAGCATAGCAAGTGTGGGAGAAATCGGATGGAGAGAGAAGGGGAGAGGGTGGGAGAGAAAATGAGGAGGGGAAAGGTAAAAATAACACTCCCTTTGGGTACAGCGAGCACGCACACACACACACACCTAGCTGTGTGCCCATGCCTCTCTCCCGTCTGTGTACGTAGGCACCGCGGCTGAAATTATAGTGGCAACATGAAAAGGCTTTTGTACCAGCCGAGCCCTGGGAAGACGGCTATAAATAGACCACCACAGAGGAGAGGAGGGGGGAGAGAGGAGGGGGGAGAGAGGAGGAGAAACTGGGCAGGGGCTGAGATGAAGAGAAAAGGAGGGGGAGGGAACAGGGGCTAAAGAGAAAATGATCAACAAGAAAAAAGGAGGGAGAGAATCAGGGAAAGGAGAGAATCAGGGAAAGGAGAGAATCAGGGAAAGGAGAGAATCAGGGAAAGGAGAGAATCAGGGAAAGGAGAGAATCAGGGAAAGGAGAGGCTATGATACTAGAGATTAGAGAGCATAATGACATGACCAGGAGCACAAAACACCTCAGAGCAGGACAACAACACATCTCCCCTCTCTCTCTCTCACACACACACAGGTATGGTGTCCAGACACGCACACTCTTGGCAGTGGTGTACATAATGTTGCATCAAACCATGAAGATGCTTTGCTTTCTTTAATTGCTTTAAAAACAGATAGGAGTGGAAAACAAAATGTGGGGGTCCCTTCGGGGGAAAGAAACAGGAAAACAGGCTAGCGTCTTGCTGTGTTTGGTCTATTTCTGGATCTCTCCCTGGACCAGACACACACAGAGGTTTAATTAGCTACGGGCCTTGGGCTATACCATGCACTACTAACTCAATCGGCTGTGTGTGTGTGGGGGGCCGTATATTCTCAGCTCTAACTTTAGGAGCGGTCTGTCTGTTTCACCTTGCAGATCAGGGAGGATGAGGCAAAACATGGTGCAAAAGACACCATTTTATGACAAATAACAATGTGTGATCAAAGCCTTGTTGAGTATTTTATCTTCAGAGTTACAGTGAGCAGTCCGTGTAGATAGATAGATAGATAGATAGATAGATAGATATAGATAGATAGAACAGACCCACACATTACCTCACAGATGACCCAGATTGACGTCCACTGTTTATAGGACTACACACAGACACACACCGTTAATACACACAGACACACACCGTTAATACACACAGACACACACCGTTAATACACAGACACACACCGTTAATACACAGACCGTTAATAGACACACCGTTAATACACACAGACACACACCGTTAATACACACAGACACACACTGTTAATATACACACGGTTAATACACACACCGTTAATACACACAGACACACACCTTTAATACACACAGACACACACCTTTAATACACACCCCGTTAATATACACACAGACACACCCCGTTAATATATACACACAGACACACCCCGTTAATATATACACACCCGTTAATATATACACACCCGTTAATATATACACACCCGTTAATATATACACACCATTAATATACACAGACACACATCTTTAATACACACAGACACACATCTTTAATACACAGACACACACCGTTAATATACACACGGTTAATAGACACACCGTTAATACACACAGACACACACCGTTAATACACACAGACACACACCGTTAATACACACAGACACACACCGTTAATACACAGACACACACTGTTAATATACACACCGTTAATACACACAGACACACACAGACACACACCGTTAATACACACAGACACACACCTTTAATACACACAGACACACACCGTTAATACACACAGACACACACCGTTAATACACACAGACACACACCGTTAATACACACAGACACACACCGTTAATACACACAGACACACACTGTTAATATACACACCGTTAATACACACAGACACACACTGTTAATATACACACCGTTAATAGACACAGACACACACTGTTAATATACACACGGTTAATAGACACACCGTTAATACACACAGACACACACCGTTAATACACACAGACACACACCGTTAATACACACAGACACACACCGTTAATACACACAGACACACACCGTTAATACACACAGACACACACCGTTAATACACACAGACACACACTGTTAATATACACACGGTTAATAGACACACCGTTAATACACACAGACACACACCGTTAATACACACAGACACACACCGTTAATACACACAGACACACACCGTTAATACACACAGACACACACCGTTAATACACACAGACACACACCGTTAATACACACAGACACACACTGTTAATATACACACCGTTAATACACACAGACACACACTGTTAATATACACACCGTTAATAGACACAGACACACACTGTTAATATACACACGGTTAATAGACACACCGTTAATACACACAGACACACACCGTTAATACACACAGACACACACCGTTAATACACACAGACACACACCGTTAATACACACAGACACACACCGTTAATACACACAGACACACACTGTTAATATACACACCGTTAATACACACAGACACACACTGTTAATATACACACCGTTAATACACAGACACACACTGTTAATATACACACGGTTAATAGACACACCGTTAATACACACAGACACACACCGTTAATACACACAGACACACACCGTTAATACATACAGACACACACTGTTAATATACACACCGTTAATACACACAGACACACACTGTTAATATACACACGGTTAATACACACACCGTTAATACACACAGACACACACCGTTAATACACACAGACACACACCGTTAATACACACAGACACACACCGTTAATACACACAGACACACACCGTTAATACACACAGACACACACCGTTAATACACACAGACACACACCGTTAATACACACAGACACACACTTAATATACACACCGTTAATACACACAGACACACACTGTTAATATACACACGGTTAATAGACACACCGTTAATACACACAGACACACACCGTTAATACACACAGACACACACCTTTAATACACACAGACACACACCTTTAATACACAGACACACACCTTTAATATACACAAAGTTAATATATACACACCGTTAATATATACACACCGTTAATATATACACACCGTTAATATATACACACCCCTTTAATACACACAGACACACACCGTTAATACACACAGACACACTGTTAATAGACACACCGTTAATACACACACCTTTAATACACACAGACACACCCCGTTAATACACACAGACACACCCCGTTAATACACACACACACACCGTTAATACACACACACACACCGTTAATACACACACACCGTTAATACACACACACACACACCGTTAATACACACACACACACCGTTAATACACACACACACCGTTAATACACACACACCGTTAATACACACACACCGTTAATACACACAGACACACACCGTTAATACACACACCGTTAATACACAGACAGACACTGTTAACATACACACGGTTAATAGACACACCGTTAATACACACAGACACACCCCGTTAATACACACAGACACACCCCGTTAATATACACAGACACACCCCGTTAATATACACAGACACACCCCGTTAATACACACAGACACACCCCGTTAATACACACACACACCCCGTTAATACACACACCCCGTTAATACACACAGGCACACACCGTTAATACACACAGGCACACACCTTTAATACACACAGGCACACACCGTTAATACACACACCGTTAATACACACAGACACACACCGTTAATACACACAGACACACACCGTTAATACACACACCGTTAATACACACAGACACAGACCGTTAATACACACAGACACACACCGTTAATACACACAGACACACACCGTTAATACACACAGACACACACCGTTAATACACACAGACACACTGCTAATACACACAGTTAATACACACAGACACACTGCTAATACCCACAGACACACTGCTAATACACACAGTTAATACACACAGACACACTGCTAATACACACAGTTAATACACACAGACACATGCAAACCAATGTCAGATGATATCTCCGCAAATCACACCCAAATGATCCAGCTCCCTGCAGCCGGACTTCGCTATGGAAATGAGGTGTGTGTGTGTATGTATGTATGTATGTATGTATGTATGTATGTATGTATGTATGTATGTATGTATGTATGTATGTATGTATGTATGTAATATACACACAGACACACCCCGTTAATATACACACAGACACACCCCGTTAATATACACACACCCGTTAATATATACACACCCGTTAATATATACACACCCGTTAATATATACACACCGTTAATATACACAGACACACATCTTTAATACACACAGACACACACCGTTAATACACAGACACACACCGTTAATATACACACGGTTAATAGACACACCATTAATACACACAGACACACACCGTTAATACACACAGACACACACTGTTAATATACACACCGTTAATACACAAACACACACAGACATACACCGTTAATACACACACCGTTAATACACACAGAAACACACCGTTAATACACACAGACACACACCGTTAATACACACAGACACACACTTAATATACACACCGTTAATACACACAGACACACACCGTTAATACACACACCGTTAATACACACAGACACACACCGTTAATACACACAGACACACACCGTTAATACACACAGACACACACCGTTAATACACACAGACACACACCGTTAATACACACAGACACACACCGTTAATACACACAGACACACACCGTTAATACACACAGACACACACTGTTAATATACACACCGTTAATACACACAGACACACACCGTTAATACACACAGACACACACCGTTAATACACACACCGTTAATACACACAGACACACACCGTTAATACACAGACACACACCGTTAATACACACAGACACACACTTAATATACACACCGTTAATACACAGACACACACTGTTAATATACACACGGTTAATAGACACACCGTTAATACACACAGACACACACCGTTAATACACACAGACACACACCGTTAATATACAAAAAGTTAATATATACACACCGTTAATATATACACACCGTTAATATATACACACCCCTTTAATACACACAGACACACACCGTTAATACACACAGACACACACCTTTAATACACACCCCGTTAATACACACAGACACACCCCGTTAATACACACACCCCGTTAATACACACACCCCGTTAATACACACACACCGTTAACACACACACACCGTTAACACACACACACACACACACACCGTTAATACACACAGACCGTTAATACACACAGACCGTTAATACACACAGACCGTTAATACACACAGACCGTTAATACACACAGACACACACCGTTAATACACACACCGTTAATACACACACCGTTAATACACACACCGTTAATACACACACCGTTAATACACACACCGTTAATACACACACCGTTAATACACACAGACAGACACTGTTAACATACACACGGTTAATAGACACACCGTTAATACACACAGACACACCCCGTTAATACACACAGACACACCCCGTTAATACACACAGACACACACCGTTAATACACACACCGTTAATACACACACCGTTAACATACACACGGTTAATAGACACACCGTTAATACACACAGACACACCCCGTTAATATACACAGACACACCCCGATAATACACACACCCCGTTAATACACACACCCCGTTAATACACACACCCCGTTAATACACACAGGCACACACCGTTAATACACACAGGCACACACATCTTTAATACACACAGGCACACACACCTTTAATACACACACCGTTAATACACACACCGTTAATACACACACCGTTAATACACACACCGTTAATACACACAGACACACACACCGTTAATACACACAGACACACACCGTTAATACACACAGACACACACCGTTAATACACACAGACACACTGCTAATACACACAGTTAATACACACAGTTAATACACACAGACACATGCAAACCAATGTCAGATGATATCTCCGCAAATCACACCCAAATGATCCAGCTCCCTGCAGCCGGACTTCGCTATGGAAATGAGGTGTGTGTGTGTCTATGTATGTGTCTATGTATGTATGTATGTATGTATGTATGTATGTATGTATGTATGTATGTATGTATGTATGTATGTATGTATGTATGTATGTATGTATGTATGTATGTATGTATGTATGTAATATACACACAGACACACCCCGTTAATATACACACAGACACACCCCGTTAATATACACACACCCGTTAATATATACACACCCGTTAATATACACAGACACACACGTTAATATATACACACCGTTAATATACACAGACACACATCTTTAATACACACAGACACACACCGTTAATACACAGACACACACCGTTAATATACACACGGTTAATAGACACACCGTTAATACACACAGACACACACCGTTAATACACACAGACACACACCGTTAATACACACAGACACACACTGTTAATATACACACCGTTAATACACACAGACACACACTGTTAATATACACACCGTTAATACACACAAACACACACAGACATACACCGTTAATACACACAGACACACACCGTTAATACACACAGAAACACACCGTTAATACACACAGACACACACCGTTAATACACACAGACACACACCGTTAATACACACAGACACACACTTAATATACACACCGTTAATACACACAGACACACACCGTTAATACACACAGACACACACCGTTAATACACACAGACACACACCGTTAATACACACAGACACACACCGTTAATACACACAGACACACACCGTTAATACACACAGACACACACCGTTAATACACACAGACACACACTGTTAATATACACACCCACACTGTTAATATACACACGGTTAATACACACACCGTTAATACACACAGACACACACCGTTAATACACACACCGTTAATACACACACCGTTAATACACACAGACACACACCATTAATACACACAGACACACACCGTTAATACACACAGACACACACTTAATATACACACCGTTAATACACACAGACACACACTTAATATACACACCGTTAATACACAGACACACACTGTTAATATACACACGGTTAATAGACACACCGTTAATACACACAGACACACACCGTTAATACACACAGACACACACCGTTAATATACACAAAGTTAATATATACACACCGTTAATATATACACACACCGTTAATATATACACACCCCTTTAATACACACAGACACACACCGTTAATACACACAGACACACACCGTTAATATACACAAAGTTAATATATACACACCGTTAATATATACACACCGTTAATATATACACACCCCTTTAATACACACCCCTTTAATACACACAGACACACACCGTTAATACACACAGACACACCCCGTTAATACACACAGACACACCCCGTTAATACACACACACCGTTAATACACACAGACCGTTAATACACACAGACCGTTAATACACACAGACACACACCGTTAATACACAGACACACACCGTTAATACACACACGGTTAATAGACACACCGTTAATACACACAGACACACCCCGTTAATACACACAGACACACCCCGTTAATACACACAGACACACCCCGTTAATACACACAGACACACCCCGTTAATACACACAGACACACCCCGTTAATACACACAGACACACCCCGTTAATACACACCCCGTTAATACACACCCCGTTAATACACACCCCGTTAATACACACCCCGTTAATACACACCCCGTTAATACACACACCGTTAATACACACACCGTTAATACACACACCGTTAATACACACACCGTTAATACACACACCGTTAATACACACACCGTTAATACACACACCGTTAACATACACACGGTTAATAGACACACCGTTAATACACACAGACACACCCCGTTAATACACACAGACACACCCCGTTAATATACACAGACACACCCCGATAATACACACACCCCGTTAATACACACAGGCACACACCGTTAATACACAGGCACACACACCGTTAATACACACAGGCACACACACCGTTAATACACACAGGCACACACACCGTTAATACACACAGGCACACACCTTTAATACACACACCGTTAATACACACACCGTTAATACACACACCGTTAATACACACACCGTTAATACACACAGACACACACCGTTAATACACACAGACACACACCGTTAATACACACAGACACACTGCTAATACACACAGACACACACCTTTAATACACACAGACACACACCTTTAATACCCACAGACACACACCTTTAATACCCACAGACACACTGCTAATACCCACAGACACACTGCTAATACCCACAGACACACTGCTAATACCCACAGACACACTGCTAATACCCACAGACACACTGCTAATACACAGTTAATACACACAGACACACTGCTAATACACACAGTTAATACACACAGACACACTGCTAATACCCACAGACACACTGCTAATACCCACAGACACACTGCTAATACACACAGTTAATACACACAGACACACTGCTAATACCCACAGACACACTGCTAATACACACAGTTAATACACACAGACACACTGCTAATACCCACAGACACACTGCTAATACACACAGTTAATACACACAGACACACTGCTAATACACACAGTTAATACACACAGACACACTGCTAATACACACAGTTAATACACACAGACACACTGCTAATACACACAGACACACACCTTTAATACACACAGACACACACCTTTAATACCCACAGACACACTGCTAATACCCACAGACACACTGCTAATACACACAGTTAATACACACAGACACACTGCTAATACCCACAGACACACTGCTAATACACACAGTTAATACACACAGACACACTGCTAATACACACAGTTAATACACACAAACACACTGCTAATACCCACAGACACACTGCTAATACACACAGTTAATACACACAGACACACTGCTAATACACACAGTTAATACACACAGACACACTGCTAATACACACAGTTAATACACACAGACACACTGCTAATACACACAGTTAATACACACAGACACACTGCTAATACACACAGTTAATACACACAGACACACTGCTAATACACACAGTTAATACACACAGACACACTGCTAATACACACAGTTAATACACACAGACACACTGCTAATACACACAGTTAATACACACAGACACACTGCTAATACACACAGTTAATACACACAGACACACTGCTAATACACACAGTTAATACACACAGACACACTGCTAATACACACAGACACACTGCTAATACACACAGTTAATACACACAGACACACTGCTAATACACACAGTTAATACACACAGACACACTGCTAATACACACAGTTAATACACACAGACACACTGCTAATACACACAGTTAATACACACAGACACACTGCTAATACACACAGTTAATACACACAGTTAATACACACAGACACACTGCTAATACCCACAGACACACTGCTAATACACACAGTTAATACACACAGACACACTGCTAATACACACAGACACATGCAAACCAATGTCAGATGATATCTCCGCAAATCACACCCAAATGATCCAGCTCCCTGCAGCCGGACTTCGCTATGGAAATGAGGTGTGTGTGTGTATGTGTGTATGTATGTGTGTATGTATGTGTGTATGTATGTGTGTATGTATGTATGTATGTATGTATGTATGTATGTATGTATGTATGTATGTATGTATGTATGTATGTATGTATGTATGTATGTATGTATGTATGTATGTATGTATGTATGTATGTATGTATGTATGTATGGATATATGCGACTATGTTACAGGTCGACCATGTAGAATTGTTAGCATCACTACGAGAGTGAAGGGCCTGTTTTGCATGGCTGTGTGCTGAGGTTCAGGTAATGACGACACTTGTGTCTGTCTGCAGCCTGTAATGGTACAGAGACTTAGGGTTATACTAGCTGGCTTAGTCTCACTCTGTGGGCTGTAGTTAGACACACAGAGAGACTCTCACTGGAAACCACTGCTGATACCTGAGACAGACACACACACTACAAGTGGAGGGAGGGAGATGAAGGTAAAGGAACAAACCTCCACACCGCCTCCCTTCCAGGCCTGAACCAGGGGCTTCACTACTGCACCTCAAGAGGGCGCTCTGGTCAGGCTGTCGGTCTGGAGGTGATGACTGTTCTTCAACACTAGTCCTGAGAACCTGACAGGGTGTGCAGGCTTTTGTTCCAGCAAAGCACTAACACTCCTGATTCATGAAATCAACTGTTCATCAAGACCTTCCACATCAAAAGCACTACATCTCCATGCTGTGCAGAAAAAATATGAACACATGTGTGCATGGGGGTGTGGGCGCGTGCGTGCACGCGTATGGGTGTGCGCGCATGGGCGTGCGTGCTCTTGGGCGTGCGTGCGCATGCGTGCGCGCGCATGGGTTAGTTCTGTAGTCTAACTAGACCAAACTGTTAGTTCTGTAGTCTTACTAGACCAAACTGTTAGTGCTGTAGTCTCTAACTAGACCAAACTGTTAGTGCTGTAGTCTCTAACTAGACCAAACTGTTAGTTCTGTAGTCTCTAACTAGACCAAACTGTTAGTGCTGTAGTCTCTAACTAGACCAAACTGTTAGTGCTGTAGTCTCTAACTAGACCAAACTGTTAGTGCTGTAGTCTCTAACTAGACCAAACTCTTAGTTCTGTAGTC
Organism: Salmo salar; assembly: GCF_965601325.2. Taxonomy (NCBI): domain Eukaryota; kingdom Metazoa; phylum Chordata; class Actinopteri; order Salmoniformes; family Salmonidae; genus Salmo; species Salmo salar. Next base: position 77,982,827 of record NC_138306.1, on the reverse strand, counting down.
TCTAACTAGACCAAACTCTTAGTGCTGTAGTCTCTAACTAGACCAAACTCTTAGTGCTGTAGTCTCTAACTAGACCAAACTCTTAGTGCTGTAGTCTCTAACTAGACCAAACTCTTAGTGCTGTAGTCTCTAACTAGACCAAACTCTTAGTGCTGTAGTCTCTAACTAGACCAAACTCTTAGTGCTGTAGTCTCTAACTAGACCAAACTCTTAGTGCTGTAGTCTCTAACTAGACCAAACTCTTAGTGCTGTAGTCTCTAACTAGACCAAACTCTTAGTGCTGTAGTCTCTAACTAGACCAAACTCTTAGTGCTGTAGTCTCTAACTAGACCAAACTCTTAGTGCTGTAGTCTCTAACTAGACCAAACTCTTAGTGCTGTAGTCTCTAACTAGACCAAACTCTTAGTGCTGTAGTCTCTAACTAGACCAAACTGTTAGTGCTGTAGTCTCTAACTAGACCAAACTGTTAGTGCTGTAGTCTCTAACTAGACCAAACTGTTAGTGCTGTAGTCTCTAACTAGACCAAACTGTTAGTTCTGTAGTCTTACTAGACCAAACTGTTAGTTTTGTAGTCTTACTAGACCAAACTGTTAGTTTTGTAGTCTTACTAGACCAAACTGTTAGTTTTGTAGTCTTACTAGACCAAACTGTTAGTTTTGTAGTCTTACTAGACCAAACTGTTAGTTTTGTAGTCTTACTAGACCAAACTGTTAGTTTTGTAGTCTTACTAGACCAAACTGTTAGTTTTGTAGTCTTACTAGACCAAACTGTTAGTTTTGTAGTCTTACTAGACCAAACTGTTAGTTTTGTAGTCTTACTAGACCAAACGGCTCACACATGAAAGGAGGCCACAGCCACACTGTCCACTGTTGTGTTTCTTCCCATGGGAAAATCGACTGCTATGGGATGTGTGTTTTACAATAAGTTGGTACTCATTAGGACCAGGACGGTACCAGTATGGCGATACTCGGTAGTATCGTGGCCAGGAAACAAAATACAAAGCAGATTTCACTTCTTTAGAAAAACAGCACAAATGTTGTAAACAAACATTGTGTTGTCATCAAGAGTCACATTTTCCAAGCTACAGCACACAATGATTTACATACAGCAGTTATTAAAAGACCAAAGAGTTTGATCTGTTCGCAATACTGGTATCATCACAGCCCTAGTCCTCATGTACACATTTGCAGTCCACGTTCATGCACTCCACACTCATTAGTAAATCACTCTCCCACACACACACACACACACACACACACACACACACACACACACACACACACACACACACACACACACACACACACAGTCAGGAAGGATGCTCCTGTCTCATTACACTGGTTGCACTTCCCCTCCCCGCTGTGTGTACCATGGAGAAATCACACACAGAGGAACAATACCATCAACCAGACAGGCCTCTCCTTAGGAGACACTTCCTCTAGGGCCACCCCATTCACTTCCTGGGGTCAGCATCTGACGTCATAGCAACAAGCCCACAATCAGCGACCCCTGACTTCTGGGGCAGGCTCTGACGTCCTGTCATTAAGAGAGACCCGCTCTGTGAACAGAGACGACCTTTAGGTTCCCGTTCACACTGGGAGGAAGAGGAGAGAAACATTGGGACGGTAATGAGTGGAGTAGTAGGCATGTATCTCTCTGTTCCCCAGCATCACAGAAGCCATTTGACATGGCATAGCATGGTTAGATAACATGTGACCTATATGCAATGCATATGAATGATTTAAGGAAAATGAGCAATATTAATTGAGGAGAAAAGTGAACAAATGTGTGGCCTTGGAAGACTGGGTCTAACTCTACACGCTAGGCTTGGTTTGAAAAGACCAACTTTGGTTTGATGATCAGAGAAGTGAAGCTGCCTAGTAAATAAGCCCATCATTAACCTCACACTTTCAGAACCACCAGAACTCAAGAGGCACGAGAGTTGCAATGCCGCTAAGAACCTCCTAGCTTCATGTCAGCCTGACTTATAAGAGATATCCGACAATGAACAAAGAAATCAGCAATAAAAAAAAAAGTTAGCACTTCAACCAATCGCGCATCCATCCAGCCAGTCATCCATCCAGCCAGTCATCCATCCAGCCAGTCATCCATCCATCCATCCATCCATCCATCCATCCATCCATCCATCCATCCAGCCAGCCATCCAGGCATTCATCCATCCAGCCAGTCATCCATCCAGCCAGTCATCCATCCATCCATCCAGCCAGCCAGCCATCCAGGCATTCATCCAGTCAGCCAGCAATTCATCCATCCAGCCAGCCAGCCATCCATTCATCCATCCAGCCATCCATCCAGTCATCCATCCATCCATTCCGCTCCCATCCCAGACTTTAACTTGATATCGTTGTCCTCCTCCCCTTGCCTGTCCCTCGGAGACAAACAATGACAGGCCGTGTCAAAAGCCAGAATAGGTTTGCTTTCGTCTGTGTAAACTGTAATTGCGGCTGGCAGTACACCCTGTATCCAGTTTCTCTCTGTGTGGAGTTAGGGACATAAAGGAGTCGGGCGGCTCGGGCACACAGAGACTCTTTCCTCTCATTATCTCCTTTCCCCCGCCGCTGTCTCTAGCCTAATGCCAATTAAAAACAGAGCTGAGGAACAGGCAGAGGGACAAGGCCCCAGTATGGAGCCCATAATGGGGTGTTTAAGGGGGACGGGACGCTCAGTGGAGCCTTACTCTGGACAGTCAGGTTGGATGGTAGGGTGCAGGACGGTTTCACCCAGCCAGGACATAACCCTGGTCCTGGATGTGTTGGGCTGGGGTAGGCTAGAGTGGACCAGGCCTAAGCCAAGTCTTGGTGAGGGAGAGGACAATCTGCCAGGCTGGAAGGTCTGTCAGAAGTTATTGTCAATGGTCATTGGATGCAATGAGGACATGTGGCAAGAGAAGCTGAAGATGTGCATTTTGACAGAAAAAGATCTGTTTGGACACTTACCAGTACGTACAAATGCACACGCACGCACACAATGTAACAATGGTTCCGTTTCTGAGATGCTGGCCCGGCCATTCCTCAGCTACATCCCAGACTATACCACCTGTCTGAGCACAGCAGGGCCCTCTGTCTGTCCCAACCCACACCCCTCTCCCGGGACTGAATGACCTCACCCAACCACATCACCCTGTCAACAGTGTAACATGTTATTCTACATATAGATATTCTGTCTCCACCTCTCAAGGGCAGACGAGGTGCCATTAACACTAACATCCAACACACCTGGGCTCACACTGATTACAAAGAGATGCGTCTACAGGTGTTTGACAGAGAGACAACCATCTCTCCTCCACAGTCCATGCTATTGAAAGCTGATGAGTTGCATTGACAACAGTTGCTAACAGAAGAGTGTTTTTGTCATGTAGCCTTGTGTTCAGTGTTCTTGTTGTTCCATTTATAGGTCTGCTCTGCAGCACATGACAGCAGCCACTGACAACTGCTCCATCATGCAGAAAACACACAAACACACACACACAGAAACCAGCAACAATGGTTGGTTGTTCACCATGCATTCACTCACGTGTTGCTATAAATAGCCCATGGATAAGTGAATGGCTCTCTCATGTGCAGAGTGGGAGACATTTTAACCCCTTCACCTCTAGTTGGATTGGATAGTGTGTGGTTTAACCCCTTCACCTCTAGTTGGATTGGATAGTGTGTGGTTTACCCCTTCACCTCTAGTTGGATTGGATAGTGTGTGGTTTAACCCCTTCACCTCTAGTTGGATTGGATAGTGTGTGGTTTAACCCCTTCACCTCTAGTTGGATTGGATAGTGTGTGGTTTAACCCCTTCACCTCTAGTTGGATTGGATAGTGTGTGGTTTAACCCCTTCACCTCTAGTTGGATTGGATAGTGTGTGGTTTAACCCCTTCACCTCTAGTTGGATTGGATAGTGTGTGGTTTAACCCCTTCACCTCTAGTTGGATTGGCTAGTGTGTGGTTTACCCCTTCACCTCTAGTTGGATTGGCTAGTGTGTGGTTTACCCCTTCACCTCTAGTTGGATTGGATAGTGTGTGGTTTAACCCCTTCACCTCTAGTTGGATTGGATAGTGTGTGGTTTAACCCCTTCACCTCTAGTTGGATTGGATAGTGTGTGGTTTACCCCTTCACCTCTAGTTGGATTGGATAGTGTGTGGTTTACCCCTTCACCTCTAGTTGGATTGGCTAGTGTGTGGTTTACCCCTTCACCTCTAGTTGGATTGGATAGTGTGTGGTTTAACCCCTTCACCTCTAGTTGGATTGGATAGTGTGTGGTTTACCCCTTCACCTCTAGTTGGATTGGCTAGTGTGTGGTTTACCCCTTCACCTCTAGTTGGATTGGATAGTGTGTGGTTTAACCCCTTCACCTCTAGTTGGATTGGATAGTGTGTGGTTTAACCCCTTCACCTCTAGTTGGATTGGATAGTGTGTGGTTTAACCCCTTCACCTCTAGTTGGATTGGATAGTGTGTGGTTTAACCCCTTCACCTCTAGTTGGATTGGCTAGTGTGTGGTTTAACCCCTTCACCTCTAGTTGGATTGGATAGTGTGTGGTTTAACCCCTTCACCTCTAGTTGGATTGGATAGTGTGTGGTTTAACCCCTTCACCTCTAGTTGGATTGGATAGTGTGTGGTTTAACCCCTTCACCTCTAGTTGGATTGGATAGTGTGTGGTTTAACCCCTTCACCTCTAGTTGGATTGGATAGTGTGTGGTTTAACCCCTTCACCTCTAGTTGGATTGGATAGTGTGTGGTTTAACCCCTTCACCTCTAGTTGGATTGGATAGTGTGTGGTTTAACCCCTTCACCTCTAGTTGGATTGGATAGTGTGTGGTTTAACCCCTTCACCTCTAGTTGGATTGGATAGTGTGTGGTTTACCCCTTCACCTCTAGTTGGATTGGATAGTGTGTGGTTTAACCCCTTCACCTCTAGTTGGATTGGATAGTGTGTGGTTTACCCCTTCACCTCTAGTTGGATTGGATAGTGTGTGGTTTAACCCCTTCACCTCTAGTTGGATTGGATAGTGTGTGGTTTAACCCCTTCACCTCTAGTTGGATTGGATAGTGTGTGGTGGGAGGAGAGAGATCTTCATAATGGACAGAGGGGATGACAGGAGGGTAAGGAGACAAAAACAGTGTTCCGCCATCACACATGCACACTCGCTCTTGTGAACACACACACTCACGTGCACACACACAAGCTCACATTTAGACACACACAGTCAGTCTACTCGTTTCACCACTTATTCTCTGAGGAAGAAGAGAACATGAAGATCAAACCCTCTGTAGCCTAGACCAGTCTACTCTGATCTGAAGCAGTAAGCCACAACCAGGTGTGCTGCTGTTCACCATATGCCTTTTATCAGAGAGCCAATCAGCACCTTAAAGTTGTATAATACTAGAAACCATTTCCTCTCCGAACCCACATCAACAGGACAAGGAGTAGCATGTTGAGTTCACTGGTTCAACCACATAAAACCCCCATAGAAACAGAGATAGGAGAGAATTGAATTACAGTAGGTTAAAGTCCTTTGTCAACGTGAATACACTGGACCAGCTTCACTTGTCATCTGCTGGGCCAAAGATGTATTGGCTCAAAAAACGACATCTTTCCCAGTTAAAGATCAAGCTAAAAAAAAACACTGCAAAATCACTTACCGACCGTGCCTCTGCTGTGAATGGAACAGTGTGTGTGTCATGACTCAGTGCTGGGCCAGCGCTAGCTATGGTAAACATGTTTGCGGTGGTTCCAGGAAACCCTTAGAATCACTGAGTGGGACAACGTAAAACCTTGCCGGCTAGAGCCCACCGCTATCATTTCCCAACACTATCAATGTGCTGCTTCCTACTCTGCTGAAATATTAAGCCTATTTATGAGGCCCGGTGGGATACTCGTTCAAGATCTCTTCACGACCGCAAAAACAACATTAGTCTGTGTGCTTAGACATTACGTTCAGTAGATGGTTAAGCAATCTCTGCACTGCAGGCATCCAACTGTTCCACGAGGAAGCTCTGAAACCTAGGAACAACAGAGGATGTAAGGGCTAGGGCAGGGGTACAAATCGGTACCAGATTAGAGGGAAACAATGACAATATGCAGTGGAACTAGCTTCGAGGTCCAGAGTTGAGTTTGAAAGGCTTAGGGCCTATGTTTCCCGAATGCGCGTGCATGCTTGCTTTGTGTATGACGAGTATTCAGACTTTTGTCAAAGTAAATCATTAGAAGACAAAAATTTCAGATATGTTCTTCCTAACAAATGGAAGAATGGAGGAAGAGAAAACCAATGGGACAGCTAGAGCGCTAAGGGAGTGACACCCACACAGAGTTGTGATTGTGGGCAGGCAGGTCTCTTATCTACCGCAGCTAAACTGACAGGCACTGCATCGCCATGGGAACTGATGATAAGCGTGCCTGTCTGGCCAGTGACCACAACCACAGAGGGGCCGCCGCCGAGGATCATGGGAAAACCACAGGGGCGTGACGGAGAATACTGACAGGTCCTGGCAGAGAAACACTGGGCAGTTTTTTATGTGGGAAAACCTGCAGCAACAGTCTGAAATACCTGGTAACCCCACTGTTTACACTAGGCCTGCAGATCCATTTCAGAGGCCTGCAGATCCATTTCAGAGGCCTGCAGATCCATTTCAGAGGCCTGCAGATCCATTTCAGAGGCCTACATGTCATATTCAGCTGTGTGAAGAAGGTGTGCTCACCATGTGTATTAGTAGCTCTAGTCTAGCGAGGATCCACAAATCACGTTGTTGAATGGGTATGGACTGACTTTTAATGTGTGAGGACACACAAATGGATCTCTGTGTCACTCGTCACCGTCTGCATCAGCTGATGGTCACCAGGCCAGGCTAAGTAGATGTGCATATTGTTAACTCTTTTTTTCCCGAATGTAGCACTAAGCATCTTTCAATAAAACTAGGCTAGTGTAGCCTGTGTGCGTTAGTGCAAGTGCAATGTTGAGCAGATGTCAACAGCTAATAAGCTAAGCTCTGCGAGCAGATAATCACTTCTATGCAAACAGTCATATTTGTTTTCAGATATACACTCATACAGACTGCACAGTGAACCAACTATCTGGCTGATCCTATTCCTGAGAACTAGCCTATAGCCCAACTTGTAGAGAGATTGGGGGGGGTTCTTAGAAAAGATTTAGAGGAAGTATAATATTTAAACTGAAGAGCCTGCAATTCCACTAATGATCGACAAAAAGGAGCAGTTATGGTAGGTACGAGCAAACGCTTGTGTGTTTGATCAAATCAAATGTTATTTGTCACAAGAGCCGAATACAACAGGTGTAGACATTACAGTGAAATGCTTACTTACAAGCCCTTAACCAACAATGCAGTTAAGAAAAAAAGTTAAGTATTTACTAAAATAAACTGAGGTAAAAAAAGCAGCTGGAAGTAAGCTCATAATGGACTCAATGCCCATGCAGATCATAGACATGTGTACAATCACACACAGGCACACACACATCTACAGTAGTTGAGTTTAAAGTGAAAGAAGAATGGAGAGAGAAAAAGAAAGGGTTGGTATCACACTATATTCACAGAGAAAAGGATGGAGAATCTCCAACAAGCATTAGACTGGATTTAAAACTAATTGTTGAGGCTAACTAATCCAGGCATCAACTAACGATGTAATGTGCTTACTTTGGCTTGGCTTCAGCTCGGCTGGGGAGTGGGGACTACCTAGTATGGTGTAGACCTACCTCAAGGTTTCTCACAACTTAGGACAATCCTATATGGCACCCTATTTCCTATATAGTGACTGTCAAATGCTAGTGCACTAGGCCTATATAAGGAATTGGGTGCCACTTAGTACGCAGAGCAGTATGTATTCAGGTCAAATTTAAACATCATGGACGCCACATGAATTAAGTCCAACTAACAAGACTCTTGAAATAAAATGGCCGATATCATAATATTTGAAGTACTCCAGGTACTGTAAGCCTGCCTTGGGCTCCTAGCAGATGTGGTATAGGTGTGATTCCTGTACGAAACATTATGGAGTCCTAAAAGGAAGCCTGTGTAAGGCAAAAATGTCATAAATATGCCAACTTTGATTAATTATTTCTCAATTATGCTTTTATATACAAATGTCAAATATATGTCAGCAATCCTTCCTCCAAAGGACCATCCTATGAATACAATTTGGAGAAAATCATGATATTTTCTTGTCCTGGTACCTTCTGGAATCATTCATAAGATGTACTTTATGGGGTTACCTCTGAGCCTTTGCAGGGGCACTCCAGTTGTTACCTGGGCGATGATATTTATAGTGCACACATCCCCCAGTGTGTTAGGTAAACACGGCCAATCGCACCATCCACAACAGTAGAGACCTTTAGTTAGCCTAACTCTTTAACGTGGACGCAATCTGACGAACACAGGCGGAACAGTAAGACACTTCACAGCATCATACTGTATATTCAATCATGTGCACAAATTACGTTTTCTACAGGACAAGCCAAAGAAACAGAAAAGAACCGAAAATATTATTTTGAGTGAGTCCACGTCATGGTTTTTTATTGACTTCAATAAGATTTGACAGGGAGGTATTCTGAGAGGGTACAGCTATACAAAGCACACATTAGGCCTACGTGAGATGGATCTAGTGAGCATGGTAAAGGGCTTACCTTGGTGACTGTGTGATGTCATTGTTGACAGGATGGTCCTTGGAGAATCCACAGTGAAGTTTTAAAATATACGGCCTGGATAGGAGGAGGACGGGACAGGTGGAGTGTGTGTGTGGGTCGGGGGGTTATAGTGTGTGTGTGGGTCGGGGGGTTATAGTGTGTGTGTGTGTAGGGAAGGGGGTTGGTCTGATGTGTACCAAGGTCAGGGCCACAGTACTCCTCAGCAGGAAACACAATCCCCCACAAGTGTCTTCACTGGTCAGCAACAGGAAACAGTCCTCCACCAGACAGCCTACTGTTCAGGTAATCCAATCAGAGACACCCGCTCACTTGTACCAGCCTTTCAGAGAGAGAGAGAGAGATAGAGAGAGGGGCGGTAAGTCAGGATGACGCATCAGCAACATAAATCTGAGCTGGATTCAGAAACAATCATTATTCATTCTGAATCCCCCTACACTAACACATCATTAAGTGTACAGATGGAAAGAATACCCACAACAAACACAGACTACTAGACCACCCATCATGTGTAGGGCTAATGGCCTGGAGGGAGGGAGGACCATGTGTGTTGAGAGAGGTGGGGGGTTGTGGTGAGGGCTTCTCAAGACAGAGGGGCAGAGAGTGGAGATGCGGGACAAACCTCCAAAAGTCGGTCACGGCTGGCACGCATTCACGCTTTGTGATGGAAAGGGGTGTGTGTCTGTGAAGAGGAGGGGGTAAACCCCTGGAGCGCTATGCCACTGCACTCTCTCTCTATGGGCTTTGCTTGGTGTGTGTGTGTGTGTGTGTGTGTGTGTGTGTGTGTGTGTGTGTGTGTGTGTCCACACTTGTCTGGCCCCATTGTCCCCAAACTGGTTGTGTGATACGGGGTGACAGATTTGGAGAGACAGTCCCTCTAGCTCAGAGAAAGTGACCCAGGGCGTATAGCTCTACGACCAATCTACAATATAATTTTGCTACTGATCTTCAGTACCTGGTAGATTTTTAACACGCTACATACACATCTACACATTCTATAATTATGTTTACATTTGGCATGAATGTAAAAAAAAAAAAAAGGTTTTCTGGTGAATAAATAAAACGTAGGCATACTAAAGTATTCAGTGGGATGTTGTATTAAAACACAATAGCTAAAATGCACTCCGTCTTTCCCTCTCTCTGACCACAATTTCACCAGCACGCCCCCCATTCACAAAAAAAGGTTGACGCATACAGCTACTTCACCACCGCCCATTGACAGACACAGCTGACTTTCCCACTCATTTCTCCTTTAACATTGCGTAACATTACGATCTAGAACGGCAACAAAAAAAAGTGTGCTGATACAATATCCCTATCAACATTTATGTGTATAGCACTATCCACCGCCATGTTCTAAAAATAGAACACAGGAACAAATCAAGGCACGTCAGAGACGGTGCGTAGATAAATATGTAGCGCGCCAGAGGCATTTAGCGATCTAACATACATATTATTCCCGCATGCAGCACGTCGGACAATAATAATAAGCACTCTTTCTATATCCAACATATTGTGCTAATTCTATTTATTTTTGTGAGAATAAGTGTATTATTAGCGCGAGCAGCTCAACTGGAAAGTTCAGGCAGCAGACATTGTTTTGATAGGATTGTCCCCGCGCCCGTAATCGATGCATCATTGCCTAAGCAACATCCTGAATATTTTCCGCACTTCAACAAGCTAAATTCGTCGAAAAGATAAACGATATGCTCACCTAGAAGCTCCAAGAGGCGGCCCCGTCCCGAGAAAGATGCAGAATAAATATATTGACTTTATCACTCGGGAAGTCTACATGCGAAAGACCCGTTTTGTGACAGATTCCGCCATACTTGGTTTTGGTTACGGAGTCACGTGGCGCGGCCCTGCATTTATCCAACTATTGAGAGGCGTGGTTTGATATCAATATCAAACTGTTACAATGTTGCAGCTGTGAAAGCAATAGTGAGCATTTAGAACTGTTCTAATTATATTATATTTAATTTGTTTATATCTTTAATGTTATGGATTCACTACGTAGTGAGTCTACATACCCCAAAAGCCTACTTGTGTTATGGGTTGATACGAGAAAGGGCGTGTTGTGTGCCATTGACTACGTATTGTTATGGTGCCAAAATAAGCTAGGCCCCTACATATCATCTATTGATCTATGGAATTGTAGCCTTTCTCTACAATTACGTTTATTCATACTTTGTCATTAGATTCACATAATCGATATTTATTCAATATGCCGACTAAACCAGTAGCATAACGACGTTTGTATGACAGCATTGTTTAACAATATTAGTCTATAACAGCTGGCTAACGGTAAAGTCTAGTACACCACCCCCCCCCCCCCCCCTTCCTGTAATATATAATACGGGAGTTTGTTTTATTGCAATAAAGGTTCCATAACCTACATGGAACCTTACTCTTGACGATAACACATCTCTCCGTCTACCTCTGGGATATTGTGTACAACAACATTGTGCCGCATTTGACAGCATGAGCCATATGAGTTGGATGATTTATCCAATTCTGGGTCATTGCCAGATAAACTCTTTCTCTCTGTAGCTGTGTAATATAATAGTGTTTATTTCCATTACTTAATTCTATTTTGCGTCTCATCCACCCACAGACACAACACAAGGAGCGGTCAGCAGAGTTAACCACATCGCTGTTTGACTGTTAAGGCGACTGCTACTGAAACTGCCATTAGAACCGGTCTATTACCCATCATCAGACAATTGAGATATAGGACTGCTCAATCAGTATCTGTTTCCAGGTCAGTTTTTATGAGATGGGGAATAACAGCCTAGAATCCTTATTTTCCAGGTGAGTTGATTTTGTTTAACCATTTAAAGGTGCAGTCCATATAATGTGCATATTTAAATAACCCTTGTCTACGAAATATTTACAGTTGTTGGGCTCACTAACATGATTATATCATATTCTTCAAAAGAATCAAAAGGTTGGGCATATTATAACTAATTTCAATACACTATCAACAATCAGCAGATGGAAATCGAACAGATTGTACCTTTAAAAAATAATCCAAACCATATCCATTCTTTCATGAAGACACATTGTGTTATTCCATCTTTAACCCCACATTTCCGAACACCAGTGATTGAATAGAATAGGACCCCTTTAGTTCAAGTAATTTCTCCCGCCCAGCACAAATGAAGGCCTGTTGGGACGGCTGTATCCATAGTAACAGAGGATTATAATTTCTCTGGATGAGCTACATCAGTTATGTAACTGAGCGGTCTTGGAGACATGTCTCATGTTGGCGAGCCTGGGAAAGATAAGCTCTTTAGGGGAAAGCCACAGGGATATTTTCCCCAGCCTGAGAAAGTAGATATACCAAAAGGGTTCTCCTTGGAACCAACAAGGGTTCTTCAATGGGGACAGTTTATGAATCCTTTTTTAATCCTCTTTTCTAAGAGTTTATGCTAGTCAATACTAGCCATCTGGTGGCATTTTACTCACAATTTGCAAGGCTTGAGTACTATTAGCAGGCCTAATAAAAATAGATTCTTCATGCACCTATCATTGTTTATCTGTCATCGATGGCTGCACTGGTTAAGGTTAATCATTGTCCTGCTACTGAACTACAGTGAGGCTTACCTCAACATAGGGCCTTCCCTGTAGCTCAGTTGGTAGAGCATGGTGTTTGCAACACCAGGGTTGTGGGTTCGATTCCCACGGGGGGCCAGCACAGAAAAAAAAAAAATGTATGAAATGTATGCATTCACTACTGTAAGTCACTCTGGATAAGAGCGTCTGCTAAAATGACTAAAATGTAAAAAAAAAATAAAAAAATGTAACATCGTTCACATATCTATGCTATGCATTCTCCACATGGTAAATCAGGTATTTCAAGCAAAACAAGACCTACATGTGAGAACATTTACGATAATGCTGAAAGATAATGCTATCTCTGTGAGATGTATGGAGGCAAGCTGTACTGTATCCAACCCATGTGACAGTGTTTTCCCTATCTGATCATGAGCTCAATCTTATCCTTTCAGAGCACTGGCATTAACATTACTTGCAGTAGTAGCCCTGCTTCCACACTGGCGAAGAATGAAGTGTGTGGAATTAAGTGTGTGTGTGTGTGTGTATATATATGTGTGTGTGCCTGTGGAACTACCTATACATGTGTGCCGTTTTGTGAGTGAGTGCATGCATGCACATGTAAGTATGTGTGTGCATGTGTGTGTGTCTGGGGTAATGCCTTCCAGGTGTGTTGGAGACGTACAGATTGAGAGCAATGACGTCAAAGGAGCATCAAGATTGGTGTATACTATCTGGGGCTCCCTAAACTCAATGAACATCTGATTAGCATTTTGGTTATTAGCGCATTAGCGCATTAGCTGCTGTAACTGGGACTGCATGGACGTCTCCAGCTCTCACCTGGGAGTTGATTGTCTACAATCTTCTTGTTCAGTGGTCCCTTAAAAAGAGATCAGCTGTGCACGTTATTCATATAGATTGTGTAGATGCCTTGGAGGAAGATGCGTGGACTCATTTGCAAGTTCAGTGACATGCTAGAATTATTATAACATATTCTCAACATGAGAATATTTGTGAATACGAATCTTTGTATAACAAGCTTTCCATTGTTTTATCCAACGTCAACTTTGACATCTCTCTTTACACTGACACACACATACATTTGTAGGACCTTAATTTGAGCCAGTTTGCTAAAACAGGAAAATAGTCCTGCAGCAACAGGACATGTGAATTATTATGTGGATTATAGTTAATTACATTTTTTTGTAGGGGTTGATCCATTTTCCGTTAGGGCAAATCAAGTGTGACATTTTAAAGTGGAAATTGCTAACTTTAGAAGCCTTTTTTTTTTAAACCTCGAATACACTACAAGATTGCATTCCCTGCTGTGCAGCAACAAAAGACTGATCAAATGAAGATACTACATCTGTAAATAACCTCCACTTAGACAACAGTGTAAAAGGATCTGCCATGTCTTCTGACAGCTAAATTACTGCATGACACAAAAAAAACAGACAGAGAGACACTCCCCAACATGTTCTCTGGCCCTGGAAACTAGGCACTCAGGAAAGTGTGGGGAGCCGAGGTTATAATAGTAAACTGAAACTAAAAGTAATCATGAAGAAACTATAATTAACAAACCCATTCGAAAAAATAAAACTACACCGACTATTTTGACTTCAAAACGAACAGAAATAAAATAAGAATCATCATGAATTATGTTCAGTTTTAGTTGTTTTTTTCTAAACTTTGGGCAAAAATTGAAGGGGGTTTTCAAGCTTTTGGGGTGTTTTCAAGCTACTGAATCTGTCGGGTCGAGCCGGCAAGGAGATGGCGATGTTTCAAATAGGCTTAGCTTGTGCATCACTAGCTATCACCAAAGACAGTACAGTATGATGAAAGGCAGAAGCTGCTTCTCCAATAAAAATCCCAGGTCACACTTGTAGGCGATGTCATGTGGACGTTAGCTAGTTAAGATCATGCGCAGAATCTCGCGCCGAACTGTACATATGCAGGCCGTCAAATCAAAGGCACTCCTTCAATATAAAGTAGTTTTTTGACGAAAATGAAAACGTTTCAGTTTGTCACTTTCATAAGGTCTGAGTCATAACATGTTTAACTCCTGAAAACATTGGCTCAAATCTAGGCTGTGCCTTTAGATTTTGATATAATCAACAACTAAGGAAGATTATTTTTCACTTCCCTCATTTACTTCTCAAACCCCAAACCTATGCCTGTTCTGTTTCACAAGCATTCCCGGAAGTCTCACGATGTTGCGCCTCTGGGTTTAAAGAAACTCTGTGCTTTTTATTGTGATGAGATTTGTTCTACAGGCAGAACTGAGCGATTTCCCCTTAGGCCAGCTGCTAAGTCAAAATTGGCTATATTGTAAAACATTTATGAAAACAGAAATGCGTTTTTTGGTCATCATTTAAGGTTAGGTTTAGGCATTCGGGTTAGCAGTGTGGTTAAGGTTAGGTTTAAAATCTGATTTTATAACTGTGTGGCTTTGCTAGCTAGTGACCACTCCACAGATCTGCATCCAGAACAAGATTCATGACGAAAAATGCTAACCTGTGAAAAACACGGCTTGGTAGCTAACTTGATTCTTCTTACATACTGTATATGTACCACTTAAGTTAAAAAGCATTGGACTGGTGGCAGGTAACCTAGCGGTTAAGAGTGTTGGGCCAGAGCGACTAGGTGAAAAATCTGCCGATGTGCCCTTGAGCAAGGCACTTAACCCTATTTGGTCCTCAAAGTCGCTCTGGATAAGAGCGTCTGCCAAATGACTAAAATGTGTAAACATGGGCGAGAGAGTTTCCTCCCATCATATTTATTGCATCAGTCTCTGCACTATTCCTTTAAATTCCAAGTCACAAAAAAAGAAACTGTACAACACAAATGGCTCCTAGCCTCCCACACTTGCTTTCTGACCATAAACACTAAAACTAAATAATATAAAAATTAAATACAAATATTTTTATACAACTTAAACTAGAAGAAAATGAGCAAATCAGGTCTGAAAACTAACTGAAATTAAACAGAATTTAAAATAATTTAAAAACAACTAGAAAAATTCTAACTAATATAAAAACAAAACTATAATAACCTTGGTGGGAGCTATAGAATTAGCTACCAAAGTTAAGAACGACCAGCGCTGGTACAGTGGTAGATACATATGAACTTGGCTGTTTCTGTCATGGGGGTTGAGGCCATACAGTTAAATGTTGATTTTACAGACACGACCGTAGGCTCTTTGAAAAGTTTTAGAGACCTTTTAATTTGGAAGAAAACGCGTTCTAAACGCATTAGAAACTCTCAGCTCTTATTAAATATAACAACTGATTTGGGATCAGTTCTTCCCACCACAGCTATGGCCAAACCACACTGAGTGAATAGACCCACAGTGTTCCTGGACCTGTGGTTATGGCTTTAGCAGTTAACCACAGCACTGAGAGCAGAGTGTATGGAGAACACAAGGCCCCTTTTTAGTCTAACTGGCTATAAGTGGTTGCAAAGGGAAGTCTGTTCCTCACCCAACATCAGCCACAAATCACTGTCCCACTGCACACAGACCTCACTGACACTACAAAGGAGTTTACAGCTGAAAAAAATACCTGTTTACATACCCTGTTAATATGTCAACTTGTCTTGTTTTACAGAGTATGTTTGGCCCAGGAAATGAATGTTGAATGAGTATAGTGGATCTCCAAAATACCTATGTCTAGCATTGATGGGCCGGTCAGAGTCATATAGACCCATATACACTATGTAAGACTGGTGTGAATATGTTTCACACCAACTAAGACAAGGGTTCTAAATTCCACCAACAATTCTCAACACCAGCTTCTGGCCTGTTCACAAGTTACTGGCAAAATGTATTCTGTCCAGACATCAACTTGGCTATGACAGCAGTGAAGCAAAGAAGCCACAGTTTGTGAACTAGGCCATGCTCATTATTTGTAGCATGTGTCATACAGAACATCATGTGAGTGAAAAAAGGTGCCCTACATCAGTGGCGGTCAAACCTTTCCTCAGGGACCCCCAGCCGTTCAATGTATTTGATCTATTCCAGAGCTAGCACACCTGATTCAACTTGTCAACTAATCATCAAATCCTTCCTTAGATGAATCAGGTGAGCTAATACAGGGCTAAAACAAAATAGTGAAACGTCTGTGGGTCCCCAAGGAGAGGGTTGAGAACCACTGCCCTACATAAGAGAAAATGAAAAAATCTATCACCTATATGTTTGCAAATGGAAACTAGGTTTAGGGAGAATGAAAGGGAAATGGGGGGCTGTAATGTGTTGAAACGGCCATAAAGTGTTCTCGTTAAACGAAAGCAGAGCAAGGCTTTTACAGTAGAGCCAACTAGTCCACAAGTTTCCACCAAAGGGTCCCAGACCTGAAAACTCATTATGTTTCCCTCCCTCTCTAACAGCTTCCAGGCCCGAGAAAATGAGCCTGGAATTACAGTGTGTGTGTGTTAACTTGTGTGCATTTGTGTGAGTGTGTAAGTACACTACCAGTCAAAAGTTTTAGAACACCTACTCATTCAAGGGTTTTTCTTTATTTTTACTATTTTCTACATTGTATTATAGTGAAGACATCAACACTATGAAATAACACATGTGGAATCATGTAGTAACCACAAGTGTGTTAAACAAATCCAAATATATTTGACATTTTTCAAATAGCCACCCTTTGCCTTGATGACAGCTTTGCACACTCGTGACATTCTCTCAACCAGCTTCATGAGGTAGTCACCTGGAATGCATTTCAATTAACAGGTGTGCCTTGTTAAAAGTTCATTTGTGGAATTTCTTACCTTCTTAATGCGTTCGAACAAATCTGTTGTGTTGTGACAAGGTAGGGGGGTATACAGAAGATAAGACATGAAGGTCAGTCAATACGGAAAATTTCAAGAACTTTGAAAGTTTCTTCAAGTGCAGTCGCAAAAACCATCAAGCGCTATGATGAAACTGTCTCTCATGAGGACCACCACAGGAATGGAAGGCTAAGAGTTACCTCTGCTGCAGAGGATAAGTTCATTAGTTACCAGCCTCAGAAATTGCAGCCTAAATAAATGCTTCACAGAGTTCAAGTAACAGACACATCTCAACATCAACTGTTCAGAGGAGACTGTGTGAATCAGGCCTTCATGGTTGAATTGCTGCAAAGAAACCACTACTAAAGGACCCCAATAAGAGTAAGAGACTTGCATGGGCCAAGAAACATGAGCAATGTACATTAGATCAGTGGAAATTTGTCCTTTGGTCTGGAGTCCAAATTTGTGATTTTTGGTTCCAACCGCCGTGTCTTTGTGAGACGCAGTGTGGGTGAACGGATGATCTCCGCAATGTGTATTTCCCACCGTAAAGCATGGAGGAGGTGTGATGGTGTGGGGGTGCTTTGCTGGTGACACTGTTTGTGATTTATTTAGAATTCAAGACAAACGTAACCAGCATGGCTACCACAGCATTCTGCAGCGATACACCATCCCATCTGGTTTGGGATTAGTGTGACTATCATTTGTTTTTCAACAGGACAATGACCAAACACACCTTCAGGCTGTGTAAGAGCTATTTGCCCAAGAAAGAGAGTGATGGAGTGCTACATCAGATGACCTGGCCTCCACAATTCCCCGACCTCAACCAAATTGAGATGGTTTGGGATGAGTCGGACCGCAGAGTGAAGGAAAAGTAGGCAACAAGTGCTCAGCATATGTGGGAACTCCTTCAAGACTGTTGGAAAAGCATTCCAGGTGAAGCAGGTTGAGAGAATGCAAAGTGTGGGCCAAGCTGTCATCAAGTCAAAGGATGGCCATTTGAAGAATCTCCAATATAAAATATATTTTGATTTGTTTAACACTTTTTTGGTTACTACATGATTCCATGTGTTATTTCATAGTTTGTGTCTTCACTATTATTCTACAATGTAGAAAATAGTAAAAATAAAGAAAAACACTTAAATGAGTAGGTGTTCTAAAACTTTTGACCGGTAGTGTATGTGTGCGCGCTTTCTTATGTGCATGTAAAGTATGTATGAGTGTGTGTGTGTGTTGGTACACCATCCCAGAGTGTCAATATTAAACAGGCTCATTTTTGTGAGAAACTGACATCAATTATGACTGATTCTGGTGTCTGACTGTTTTGTCATCCCTATGACAGTTTAAAGAAGCCCACCCACAGTTCAGTTATCACATATGTCTGAGCAAGTAGGACAAAAGTAGAGACCTGAAAAACATCGTTTCATGTGACTTCTAGACAACTTGGGAATTTAGATGGATTGAGAAAGAGGAAGGAGAAACCATGGAAACAATACATCATGTTGCCTATATTTCTTTTACGATAGGAAATCCTCTCATTATCATACACAAAGATATCACATCTGACATAACTATTGATAAACATTTTGCACTAATAGTACATTTAAGCACGCGCGCAACTTCCACATTCTGCAAGTGCATTTTTGTCCCCCTCAGTTTTATTGGAATGTGATACAAAACAAGGAAGTGGTGTGCTTTAGGACCATGTCGTTGCCTCCGAGCGGTCGGGTAGGCTGTTTGGAGTGAAAAATATGTCCCACCCACTTCTTAATTAAACCAAAGTTGCACCCCTGATTTCAAGTAATATCAAGCCATAAGAAGATCCAAAATATGCCTCCTCACAGGTTCTTCCTCACTTGGTATAGCATTTACCTTATGTACTGATAACCATTCCAGGTAACCTGGGTAGAATGGTTTTCCTTATCATGGTGCAGTACTGTAGTGTTTGTCCACGCTGAAGGTCTGCCCATCAGTGAAACCCTCCCGGGCACAATGCCCGCAGGCAACCCCATGCCAGGCCTGCTCCCTAGGATCAAAGACTCAGGAGCAGAGAAGTAAGCCCAGACAAAGTACACAGACACAGCCTTGAACAGTGAACAGACAATAGTGCTTTCGTTTATAATAATAGTCAATGGCAGCCACTCTTAGATATGAAAAGGAGCTCAATATAAAATTTAAAAGGTCTGGCTAGCATGCGCAGGGAGAAAATCAAGCCAGGGACAGTTACTCAATATTGATGCAAATTTCTCCCATGTAATTCTAAATTCTGCTTCCCCCCCCCCCATCCCAGTGTAACAGGGGTCAGTGTGCTGCTGAGCTTTGTCCATTGTCTGACTGGCCCACACTGGGCTCAAACCAGTGGTCCTCCGCATCACAACCCCTCTAACAGGTCAAACAGGTTGAGCCACACAAAGGATACAAAATTGGATGGCTCCCGACACATTTCAAGCTAGCTGAGGGGTGCGCTGAAGTTACTTTAAAACGCTGCTACACCGGCTTTTGGATGGAAAATAAGCCATTTTTATTCAGTTCTGCAATGCCCTAGTTTTTAAACTCAATCACTAGAACCCAGTTATGCACATGTGTTAGAGCAGTCAGACCCCCGCACAATCCCAGGGTATTGGTTTTAGCTCATGAAACCAGTAGGCCTACCTCATTCCTTAAAGTCAATTCAAATTTAATTCAGTCAATTCAGGAAGTACATTGAAATTCATATTCCAGCGAACTGGCATTATTTCTGTAACAACTTCTCAAACTGAGAAGCATTTTTTTGGCAAAAGTGTCAATGAGTGAATTGAAAGCACTTCCTGAATTGACCCCAGCCCTGATTTATGAGGTTTGAATTTCAATGAATGAAATATTTAAATAAGGCTTAACATAAGCCATGTCTGGACATTGCAGTGCATCAGCTGGCCAACACTAGACATTCTTTAAATGAGTTATTTTAAGGAAAACGGTGAAGGGGACGAGTTTGCGGTAAAAGCTTGTAAGGTATATTTTAAAACTCTTGAGACTGGACGTCTTTGGCATTGCTGCCGTGGGCTTTAGGTAGCTTGGACTTCTTGGGGAGTAACATGGCTTGGATGTTGGGAAGGACACCACCCTCCGATATGGTGACCGCACCCAGCAGGGTGTTCAGCTCCTCATCGTTCCGCACAGCTAGTTGGATGTGCCGTGGAGTAATGCGCGACTTCTTATTGTCACGGGCCGCGTTGCCCGACAGCTCCAGGACTTCAGCGCAGAGATACTCCAGTATGGCAGCGAGGTAGCCTGCAGCTCCTGTACCAATGCGGGTAGCGTAATGTCCCTTCTTCAGCAGACGGTGAATTCTGCCTACAGGAAACTGGAGACCTGCCCTGACAGAGCGACTTGTACGAGTCTTCGATTTGGAGACAGCTTTCTTTCCACGACCAGACATCTTGCCGTTTCTGAGATACAAAGTACATGTTTTAGTGGCTGTTGAAATTATTCAAACATTGACTCAAGTGCATCGCAAATATGCAAGCCCTCCTGGGAAGAATTGTGGATGCAAAGAAGCTAATACACCTGCCCTTCAGCTGGTGCCCACTCATTCACTACAATTCCACAGGCACACTATTTACACAGTTAACAGAACTACCAGAACACTTGCACTTTAAGTCAAAATATAGAAAGTTAAGAGGACAAGGCATTACACGCAAAGGAGAAATTAGGAAAAAACGAAACATGTCTATACTCACGGCGACAGGCTGTTTGCAAGAACTAGAAGAAGCCTAAACTGGAATTAACAGCAGCCATAGAGCGTTTTTATGAAGGGAATAACAAATTGCATTATTGAGGGACCCGTTTTCCAAAGTCACATGTCGTGAATACTTACGTCTGATTGGATAGCCAATTAGATTAGAGGAAATTCACATGGAGTCCAATTCCAAATCGAGCCCTAGGGCCTACTCTTTACTACTCTGGATATATACAGTACGTTAGCAGATCCGATAGGGTAGGTGGAAGTTGTAAAATCTATCTTTCACCTATTCTGTGTTCAGATCATTTCACATTAGTCTACCAGAAAATATTATATTAGAAGAGTGTTTCCCAACTCCGGTCCTGAGTACCACAACAGTACATATGTTTGTTGTACCCGGACAAGCGCAGCCGATTGTACTTGCCAACTAATCATCAAGCCCTTGACAAGTTAAATCAGGTGCTTTTTTTCCCGGCGCTACAACAAAATTGTGTGCTGTTGGAGGTACTCGAGGACCGGAGTTGGGAAACGCAATATCAGAAGAGGGGAAGGTGAAAGCCAGCATGATGATAATGGTGTTATTGTGCCATCTAGTGAACAAGGTAGGATGTCCGATGTCATGTTGAAGAAGTCCCGCCCACTTTGGCATGGATTGGTTGTTACTATGAAGGGGGCGTGTCAAGCTGCAGGGTGAAACACCAATAGTATTAAATGTTTAATTGACGTCATCACGGAGTGCCAGAGAATTCCGGAGACTTTCCCACATGTGAAAAAAACATGGGGACACTATTTAGATGTTTTTCTTTCTAGGTAGTATTTGTTCTTCGGTCAGCACCAATAAATAACAATCTTTAGCGTTTTCTGTGATTGACTTAACATAGTATCTTGACCTGTTTTCAACATTTGTCGCGCTAGCAAACTTTTCAGCTCTCAAATTAGGCAGGTAATTTAAATTAGCCACCTTGGTAACATCTAGCTAGCTATCATGGATTACTCGGACGAAAATTCGGTACAATTCCACGGGGATGAAGAGATTATAGAAGTCATCGACCTTAACGAAACAGAGCAAAACCCAGGTAATGATGGTTGCATGCTTAGCTAGATAACGTTAGTTGGTCAGAATCAGATGCTTCAAGGGGTGGGATTTAGTTAATGTCCTTATAACTGTATGAGGACTTGCCACATGGACTGTCATTGATTGAGCAAAATAAATTGTCTCTTGGACGCTGGTGGCATTGTCTTGGTTAGAATTTCTATGAGTTAATGTCGTGATATAAAACAAAGAGAGGTACATGTGTCAAGTACAGTAATACCTCACTCTGACGGACAGATGATTTGGCGGATGAGTTCGAGGACGTGGACGTCGGAGAGACTGAGGACGGAGACGATGAACAGGAAGACTGGGATACCGACGACGAGATGGAGCAGGAAAAGGAGCAAGATGACAGCGAACTCACCTTTTCCAAACACACGGGTACTAGCTAGCTAACTATATCACATGACTAGTGCTTTTCTTCGGTCTCTTCACAACTCAGTGGCAGTTGCCAGTAGTAGGTCCATCTCGTTATCTTGTCCATCACCACCACCGCTATGTTGATAGGATTTGACAGTAAAGGGTGGATGACTTTACAGTCATTTCATGTATTGAAGGGAAGGAGACAGGTGGAAGCTATCGGATAGGCCAGGGACATGTATGGGTCTCTTTTTTTCTGTTGTCACATTGACTTGTGTTTTCCAGGCTCCGTGTTCTGTGTGAGTCTGGACCCAGCCACAAACAGCTTGGCTGTGACCGGAGGAGAGGACGACAAGGCCTATGTCTGGAGAGTGAGTGATGGGGAAGTGCTGTTTGAATGTACAGGTGAGTTTCCATACTCTCCAAGCTGTCATCAATTAGTTGTTGTGGTTTAAATTTAGCTTTGACATCCCAATAGGACATTTCTTTAAACAAAAATATTTGTGTTGCTCCCAATATTAAACCCCAGTCCTTCTTTTTCCACAACCGTAGGCCATAAGGACTCCGTGACGAGTGTTTTATTCAGCCATGATTCTTCCCTGGTGGCCACGGGGGACATGAGCGGGCTGATCAAGGTGTGGAAGGTGGAGACCAAGCAGGAGGTGTGGTCCTTCGAGGTGGGAGACCTGGAGGTGAGGAAGAACGCAGCCCGGCCCAAAACAGGGTGCGCATATTTGTTGTAGCCCAGCAGGAACACACTGCCACACCTGATTCAGCCTGATTAAGCTAGGTAGTTAAATCAAGTTTTGTCATCTGAAGTTGCTGTGTGTGTGTTTGTTAGTGGATGGAGTGGCATCCCTGCGCCCCGGTGCTGCTGGCGGGCATGGCGGACGGTAACGTTTGGATGTGGAAGATCCCAGGGGGTGACTGTAAGACCCTGCAGGGCCCCGGCTGCCAGTCGACCAGTGGAAAGGTCCTGCCAGACGGTGAGACTGTCTCCCCAGCCAAGAGTAAAGGACAATTCAGCACAGAACACTCTACCATGATCTGTGCTGCCAGGTTGAACATGTAACAACTTTGTCTTTTCTCCACAGGGAAGAGAGCTGTGGTGGGCTATGAAGATGGGAACGTACGACTTTGGGACCTCAAGCAGGGAAACGCCACCCATGTGATTAAAGGTGAGTTTGGCCAAGTTGTCGCATGCATGAACAGAGTATGTGACAATCCCCTCTACTGCCAGACGGCAGGATGTGTGTCATGGTCACTGGGATTAAGTGTGGAATACCTCATGAAAATCAGTGTGGAATGTGTTTATTAGTGTACATGGCTTACTTTATATCTAGAGCAGATGACCAAACCCCAAATCCTAATCTTGACTATTCTGAGGATAAAACAATAATAACTGCCACTGGACCAGCGGTAAGGGACAACTTCTATCCCCACTCAACTGTCTCCTCACTTCTCTGGCCACCTCAGGTCATGATGGGCACCAGGGGGCGCTGACGTGCCTGGCCTGTAACAAGGACGGCTCTCTGGTGCTGACGGGCTCCGTGGACGGCCGCGCCAAGCTCATCAACACTGCCACTGGCAAGGTGTGCAGCGGGCACTACTGCATGATGGAGAACACATCACTACTGTATTATAGAGAACACATCACATACTGTATTATAGAGAACACATCACATACTGTATTATAGAGAACACATCACATACTGTATTATAGAGAACACATCACATACTGTATTATAGAGAACACATCACATACTGTATTATAGAGAACACATCACATACTGTATTATAGAGAACACATCACATACTGTATTATAGAGAACACATCACATACTGTATTATAGAGAACACATCACATACTGTATTATAGAGAACACATCACATACTGTATTATAGAGAACACGTAGCTACTGTAGGATAGAGGACACGTAACTACTGTAGGATAGAGGACACATACAGTTGAAGTCGGAAGTTTACATACACTTAAGTTGGAGTCATTGAAACTCTTTTTTTTCAACCACTCCACAAATTTCTTGTTAACAAACTATAGTTTTGGCAAGTCGGTTAGGACATCTACTTTGTACATGACAGAAGTAATTTTTCCAAAAATTGTTTACAGACAGATTATTTCACTTATAATTTACTGTATCACAATTCCAGTGGGTCAGAAGTTTACATACACTAAGTTGACTGTGCCTTTAAAAAGCTTGGAAAATTCCAGAAAATGATGTCATGGCTTTAGAAGCTTCTGATAGGCTAATTGACATAATTTGAGTCAATTGGAAGTGTACCTGAGGATCTATTTCAAGGCTTACCTTCAAACTCAGTGCCTCTTTGCTTGACATAATGGGAAAATCTAAAGAAGTCAGCCAAGACCTCAGAAAAAGAATTGTAGACCTTCACAAGTCTGGTTCATCCTTGGGAGCAATTACCAAATGACAAGGTACCACGTTCATCTGTACAAACAATAGTTTGCAAGTATAAACACCATGGGACCACGCAGCTGTCATACCGCTCAGGAAGGAGACGCATTCTGTCTCCTAGAGATGAACGTACTTTGGTGCGAAAAGTACAAATCAATCCCAGAACAAAAGCAAAGGACCATGCGAAGGTGTTGGAGGAAACGGGTACAAAAGTATCTATATCCACAGTAAAACGAGTCCTATATCGACATAACCTGAAAGGCCACTCAGCAAGGAAGAACCACTGCTCCAAAACCACCATTAAAAAAGCCAGACTACGGTTTGCAACTGCACATGGGGGCAAAGATTGTACTTTTTGGAAAAATGTCCTCTGGTCTGATAAAAAAAAAATAGAACTATTTGGCCATAATGACCATCGTTATGTTTGGAGGAAAAGGGGGGGAGCTTGCAAGCCGAAGAACACCATCCCAACTGTGAAGCACGGGGGTGGCATCATCATGTTGTGGGGGTGCTTTGCTGTAGGAGGGACTGGTGCACTTCACAAAATATATGGCATCATGAGGCAGGAAAATTGTGTGGATATATTGAAGCAACATCTCAAGACATCAGTCAGGAAGTTAAAGCTTGGTTGCAAATGGGTCTTCCAAATGGACAATGACCCCAAGCATACTCCCAAAGTTGTGGCAAAATGGCTTAAGGACAACAAAGTCAAGGTATTGGAGTGGCCATCATAAAGCCTTGACCTCAATCCTATAGAACATTTTGTGGGCTGAACTGAAAAAGCGTGTGCGAGCAAGGAGGCCTACAAACCTGACTCAGTTACACCAGCTCTGTTAGGAGGAATAGGCCAAAAGTCACCCAACTTATTGTGGGAAGCTTGTGGTAGGCTACCCGACACATTTGACCAAAGTTAAACAATTTAAAGGCAATGCTACCAAATACTAATTGAGTGTATGTAAACTTCTGACCCACTGGGAATGTGATGAAAGAAATGAAAGCTGAAATAAATCATTCTCTCTCTTATTATTCTGACATTTCACATTCTTAAAATAAAGTGGTGATCCTAACTGACCTTAGACAGGGAATTTTTACCAGGATTAAATGTCAGGAATTGTGAAACACTGAGTTTAAATGTATTTGGCTAAGGTGTATGTAAACTTCCGACTTCAACTGTAACTACTCTAGGATAGAGGCCGCGTAACTACTGGAGCTACGGTAGAGGCCGCGTAACTACTGGAGCTACGGTAGAGGCCGCGTAACTACTGGAGCTACGGTAGAGACCGCGTAACTACTGGAGCTACGGTAGAGGACGCGTAACTACTGGAGCTACGGTAGAGGACGCGTAACTACTGGAGCTACGGTAGAGGCCGCGTAACTACTGGAGCTACGGTAGAGGACGCGTAACTACTGGAGCTACGGTAGAGGCCGCGTAACTACTGGAGCTACGGTAGAGGCCGCGTAACTACTGGAGCTACGGTAGAGGCCGCGTAACTACTGGAGCTACGGTAGAGGCCGCGTAACTACTGGAGCTACGGTAGAGGCCGCGTAACTACTGGAGCTACGGTAGAGGCCGCGTAACTACTGGAGCTACGGTAGAGGCCGCGTAACTACTGGAGCTACGGTAGAGGCCGCGTAACTACTGGAGCTACGGTAGAGGCCGCGTAACTACTGGAGCTACGGTAGAGGCCACGTACAGAGGATAGTGGGAATGAAAACAGTACTTCTGGGTTTACATGGTGGGACAGATGACGTGATGACATGGGGAGGTTGACATGCATTATTCACAAGGAAAAGGTTCTGTCATGTGTTCAATGGACCAACATGTTATGGGTTTTAGAGATGTGCTGTCCTGCTACTTATCCGTTGGTATATGCTGTATAACTGGAATGTATCTAACGGGGTGTGTAGGTGTTGGGTGTGTTCTCTGTGGACGGGGCCAAAGCCTCGCAGGAGGATGCTGAGGAGACCAACTCGGTGGAGTCAGTGGGGTTCTGCAATGTGTAAGACTTCATGTTTTTAACATAAGACCAGAATCAGAAGTTAACCTTAAATGAACTACATGGCATAAGGTGTGTAACAGTTGCCATGTTTTGAACGATGCCGTGTTCTCTGTTGTCCAGGTTGCCCCTGATAGCGGTGGCGTATCTGTATGGGACCCTGGCTATCTATGACCTCTCCTCACAGGTCCTCAGACACAAGTGTCAGCACCAGGTAAGAAACCAGCCATCCAACAGGCTCCCAACTCACAACCAAACCCCCAATAATCCTCTGATCATGGATTGTAGAGACGTGTTGCTCTGCTATTTTCATATGCCTTGATATATGCTCTATAACCGACTGTGTGTGTGTGTGTGTGTGTGTGTGTGTGTGTGTGTGTGTGTGTGTGTGTGTGTGTGTGTGTGTGTGCAGGCTGGCATTGTTAAACTGCAGTGGGAGGAGTCTTCCTCTGTGGTGTCCACCTGTAGTCTGGACGGGGCGGTGAGGCTGTGGGATGCCCGCTCGGGAACCATGGTGTCAGAGTACCGTGGTCACCAGGCGGAGATCCTCGACTTCACACTCAACAGAGAAGCCTCTATGGCAGTCACTGCCTCTGGAGACCACCAGGCCAAAGTCTTCTGCCTCCAACGACCAGACCGTTAACAAGAGGAGCAGAGGGAGAAAGGGCGAGAGAAATGGGGATGGACTCAGCCCCGATCGCGCTTTGTCGACAATGCACCTTAAAGGCAATGTTCCCGTTTTTTGTGGAGACCGTTTTAACGGTGGACACTGCATATATCGGCTCAATCCGACGTTGTCCTTTAAATGGCGCATTGTCAACAAAGCGCGATCGGATTGAATCCCAGCCTTTCATTGTGTTTTCTCACAACCGAGGGTTTTTGAAGTGTCTTGTATCGATTGTGGTCTGTCTGATCTATAGTAGACCTGCAGTGTCCTAGAACTGCCAGCCATTCTACTCAGGTTTCTCAAGTAGAACCCACACAAAATATAATATTCTAAGTGGTGTGGTAGTATAGATGTTGGAACATGTCAACCTAGAGGCAATGAAGCATCTAACAGTAGACCAACGGGTTACGTCATGTGGTCCTTGATTTATCACTACTCTTACATCCATACGTTGGTTTTCACTGCCATTTGGTTTGATGACAATTCTGAATACACATTAAGGTAATAGAGCTACGTAGAGATGGAGATCTCCATGATGTCCCCATGATATCTGGTGATTTGTGGAGTGTAATCCTCACTTTCCCCCTAAATCACCCCAAATGATGTCAACTCAACCTTATGTAAATATATTGGGCCCTGTTGAAATACTTTAGAAATGCATCCGTCCTTTTCTGAAGTAATCATGAATCTCAGTTAGTTGGATGGGGGAAATAATGTGATCACTGACCTTCAGGAAACATGGAAGGAAGGGTCCATCTCTGAAGTATTGGGACAGAGCCATGGGCTTTGTTCTGCTGTTTGTTGGAACCATTAAAGACGTTTTCAACCCAAGTCTCTAGGTTGTCCTGGTTCTTTCCCAGCATCAGCTCTGCCTGAGAAGGCTTTGTGCAGACTGTCATTGAGTCACATATAGTCTCTCAAATGGCACCCTATTCTCTATAGTGGCCTTCTTTTGACTATGGGCTGTGGTCCAAAGTAGTGCACTATATAGGGAATAGGGTGCGATTTGTTACACACTGTAGGGACCAGATCACTGCTGTGATTAGAGGTATGATAAGCATATTACAAAGTCAACTGCATCATCAAGAGATGACCTAATTTCTTGTAAGCTTGGATCTGTGTGCTTGATCTAATGCATTCAGCCACGCTACAGGGTGCCCTAGCCAAAATAGCTTCTAGGCTAATCTAACATTATACAGATATGACTCAGATACAGTGCATTTGGAAAGTATTCAGACCCCTTGACTTTCTCCACATTTTGTTACGTTACAGCCCTTATTCAAAAATGTATTAAGTAAAAATGTTCCTCAATCTACACACTACCCTATAATGACAAAGAGAAAAAACATTTTTTGGGTGAAAATATTAAAATACAAACTGATACCGTATTTACATAAGTATTCAGACCCTTTGCTATGAGACTCGAAATTGAGCTCCGGTGCATCCTGTTTCCATTGATCATCCTTGAGCTGTTTCTACAATGTGATTGTAGTCCACCTGTTTTAAATTCAATTGATTGGCCATGATTTGGAAAGGCACACCTGTCTATATAAGGTCCCAAAGTTGACAGTGCATGTCAGAGCAAAAACCAAGCCATGAGGTCAAAGGAACTGTCCCCACAGATCTGGGGAAGGGTACCAAAGAATGTATGCAGCATTGAAGGTCCCCAAGAGATGCTAAGCTACAGGACTGTTTTGCTAGCACAGACTGGAACATGTTCTGGGATTCTTCCGATGGCATTGAGGAGTACACCACATCAGTCACTGGCTTCATCAATAAGTGCATCGATGATGTCGGCCCCACAGTGACTGTATGTACATACCCCAACCAGAAGCCATGGATTACAGGCAACATCTGCACTGAGAGAAAGGGTAGAGCTTCCGCTTTCAATAAGCGGGATTCAAACCCGGAAGCTTACAAAAATCCCGCTATGCCCTGCGACGAACCATCAAACAGGGAAAACGTCAATACAGGACTAGGATCGAATCATACTACACCGGCTCCGACGCTCGTCGGATGTGACAGGGCTTGCAAACTATTACAGACTACAAAGGGAAGCACAGCCGAGAGCTGCCCAGTGACATGAGCCTACCAGACAAGCTAAATTACATCTATGCTCACTTCGAGGCAAGTAACACTGAAACATGCATGAGAGCATCAGCTGTTCCAGGCGACTGTGTGGTTACGCTCTCTGCAGCCGATGTGAGTAAGACCTTTAAACTAGTCAACATTCACAAGGCTGCAGGGCCAGACGGATTACCAGGATGTGTACTCCGAACATGCACTGACCAACTGGCAAGCGTCTTCACTGACACTTTCAACCTCTCCCTGTCTGAGTCTGTAATACCAACATGTTTCAAGCAGACCACCATAGTCCCTGTGCCCATGAACACTAAGGTAACCTGCCTAAATGACTACCGACCCGTAGCACTCACGTCTGTAGCCATGAAGTGCTTTGAAAGGCTGGTAATGGATCACATCAACACCATTATCCCAGAAACGCTAGACCCACTCCAATTTGCATACCGCCCCAACAGATCCACAGATGATGCAATCTCTATTGCACTCCACACTGCCCTTTCCCACCTGGACAAAAGGAACACCTATGTGAGAATGCTATTCATTGCCTACAGCTCAGTATTCAACACCATAGTGCCCTCAAAGCTCATCACTAAGATAAGGACCCTGGGACTAAACACCTCCCTCTGCAACTGAATCCTGGACTTCCTGACGGGCCACCCCCAGGTGGTAACGGTAGGTAACAACACATCCGCCAAGCTGATCTTCAACATGGGGGCCCCTCAGGGGTGCGTGCTCAGTCCCCTCCTGTACTCCCTGTTCACTCATGACTGCACGGCCAGGCACGACTCCAACACCTTTAAGTTTGCCGATGACACAACAGTGGTAGGCCTGATCCCCGACAACAATGAGACAGCCTATAGGGATGAGGTCAGAGACCTGGCCGTGTGGTGCCAGGACAACAACTTCTCCCTCAACATGATTAAGACAAAGGAGATGATTGTGGACTACAGGAAAAGGAGGACCGAGCAGGTTGAGAACTTCAAGTTCCTTGGTGTCCACATCACCAACAAACTAACATGGTCCAAACACAGCAAGACAGTCGGAAGAGGGCACGACAAAACCTATTCACCCTCAGGAGGCGATTTGGAAAGATTTGGCATTGGTCCTCAGATCCATTGGTCCTCAAAAGGTTCAACAGCTGCACCATCGAGAGCATCCTGACTGGTTGCATCACTGCCTGGTATGGCAACTGCTCAGCCTCCAACCGCAAGGCACTACAGAGGGTAGTGCGTACGGCCAAGTAAATCACTGGGGCCAAGCTTCCTGCCATCCAGGACCTCTATACCAGGCGGTGTCAGAGGATGGCCCTAAAAATTGTCAAAGACTCCAGTCACCCTAGTCATAAACCGCTCTCTCTGCTACCACACGGCAAACGGTACCGGAGCACCAAGTCTAGGTCAAAGAGGCTTCTAAACAGCTTCTACCCCCAAGCCATAAGACTCCTGAACATCTAATCAAATGGCTACCCAGAATATTTGCATTGCCCCCCCCCCCCCTTTTACGCTGCTGCTACTCTCTGTTATTATCTATGCATAGACACTTTAATAACTCTACCTACATGTACATATTACCTCAATTACCTCGACAAACCGGTGCCCCCAAACCTTTTGACTCTGTACCGGTACCCCCTGTATATAACCTTGCTATTGTTATTTTACCGCTGCACTTTAATTATTTGTTACTTTTCTTTCATTTTAAAAATTTTTGTCATTTTTTTACTGCGTTGTCGGTTAAGGGCTTGTAAGTAAGCATTTCACTGTAAGGTCTACACCTGCTGTATTTGGCACATGTGACATTTCAAATTTGATTTGAACACAGTGGCCTCCATCATTCTTAATTGGTTGAAGTTTGGAACCACCAAGACACTTCCTAGAGCTTGCCGCCTGGCCAAACTGAGCAATCGGGGGAGAAGGGCCTTGGTCAGGTAGGTGACCAAGAACCCGATGGTCACTCTGACAGAGCTCCAGAGTTCTTCTATGGAGATAGGAGAACCTTCCAGAAGGACAACCATCTCTGCAGCACTCCACCAATCAGGCCTTTACGGTAGTGGCCAGATAGAAGCCACTGAAAGACACATGACAGCCCGCTTGGAGTTTGCCAAACAGCACCTAAAGGACTCTCAGACCATAAGAAACAAGATTCTCTGGCCTGAATGCCAATTGCCACGTCTAGAGGAAACCAGGCACCGCTCATCACCTGGCCAATACCATCCCTACAGTGAAGCATGGTGGTTGCAGCATCATGCTATGGGGATGTTTTTCAGCGGCAGGGACTGGGAGACTAGTCAGGATCGAAGGAAAGATGAACAGAGGAAAGTACAGCAAGATATTTGATAAAAACCTGCTCCAGAGCACTCAGGACCTCAGACTGGGGGTGAAGGTTCACCTTCCAACAGGACAACGACCCTAAGCACACAGCCAAGACAACGCAGGATTGGCTTCGGGATAAGTCTCTGAATGTTCTTGAGTGGCCCAGCCAGAGCCCATACTTGAACCCGTTCGAGCATCTCTGGAAAGACCTGATAATGTGTGCAGCGACGCTCCCCATCCAGAGCCTTACAGAGCTTGAGAGGATCTGAAGAGGAGAATGGGAGTAAAACATGTTTATGTTTTGGGTTCTAATGGGGGTACATGTCACGTCCTGGCCAGTATAAGGTTAATTGTTTTTGTAGTTTGGTCAGGACGTGGCAGAGGGTATTTGTTTTATGTGGTTTGGGGTGTTGTGTTTGTGTAAAGGGTGTTTGATTTAGTATTTCTGGGTTTTTGGTTGATGGTCTATGTGGTTGTATTCTATGGTTAGTCTGGTGTGTGTGTTTCTATGTTTGGTTAATTGGGGTTGGGACTCTCAGTTGAAGGCAGGTGTTGTCTATCTGCCTTTGATTGAGAGTCCCATATATTAGGGTGTGTTTGTGTGTGTGATTTGTGGGTGATTGTTCTGTGTTGAGCTTTGCTTTGCCAGACTGTTTGTTAGTTGTTCGTTTTTCGTTTTTGTTATTTTGTATGTTCATTTTTGAAGATAATTAAAAATCAAGATGACCATTCACGTACCTGCTGCGTTTTGGTCCTCCATTTCTACCAACAACAACCGTGACAGAATCACCCACCACCAAAGGACCAAGCAGCAGAGGAAGGAGCAGACGGAGTTCGAGTTGGACTGGCGGGAGAAGTGGACTTGGGAGGAAGTTCTGGACGGGGCCGGACCTTGGCACCAGGCTGGGGATTATCGACGCCCGCAGTGGGAAATTGAGGCAGCCAAGGCAGAGAGGCGGTGGTACGAGGCCAAGTACACGCTGAAGGAGAAGCACGAGAGGCACCCCCAAGAATTTTTTTTTTGGGGGGCACACGGGTAGTTTGGCTAGGCGTAAGAAGAGCCGGAAGCCAGCTACTCGTGGTTATATGGAGGAGCGTATGGGGTGGAGAGCACTATGTTTCGCTGAGGAGCGCACTATCTCACCCATACGCACGCACAGTCCGGTGCGCGTTATTCCAGCCCCTCGCAGGTGCCGTGCTAGAGCGGGCATCCAGCCTGGTAGGAGGATGCCTGCGCAGCGCATCTGGTCGCCGGTACGCCTCCGAGGACCAGGCTACCCAACTCCCGCTCTACGCATGGCTACCATCAGGCCCCTGCACAGCCCAGTCTGCCCTGTACGGGCACCCCGCTCGTACAGGGCTACTAGTTCCATCCAGCCAAGACGGGTTGTGCAGGAGGTAAGATCGAGACCGACTGTGCGCCTCCATAGCCCTGGGTTTCCAGCTCCTGTCTCTCGTGCGGACCCGGAAGTGCGTCAACCCAGTCCGACTCGTCCTGTTCCCGCTCCCCGCACTAGCCTGGAGGTGCGTGTACATAATCTGGTAAGCCCAGTACCAGCACCACGCACCAGGCTACAAGTGCGTCAACCCAGCCTCGCCAGTCAACAGTCTTCATCAGAGCTGCCCGCCAGTCAACAGTCATCGTCAGAGCTGCCCGCCAGTCAACAGTCATCGTCAGAGCTGCCCGCCAGTCAACAGTCATCGTCAGAGCTGCCCGCCAGTCAACAGTCATCGTCAGAGCTGCCCGCCAGTCAACAGTCATCGTCAGAGCTGCCCGCCAGTCAACAGTCGCCAGAGAGGTCAGACTGCGCTGAACTGCCGGAGTGGCCAGACTGCGCTGAACTGCCGGAGTGGCCAGACTGCGCTGAACTGCCGGAGTGGTCAGACTGCGCTGAACTGCCGGAGTGGTCAGACTGCGCTGAACTG
Source organism: Salmo salar (assembly GCF_965601325.2). Taxonomy (NCBI): domain Eukaryota; kingdom Metazoa; phylum Chordata; class Actinopteri; order Salmoniformes; family Salmonidae; genus Salmo; species Salmo salar. The sequence continues at coordinate 77,949,252 of NC_138306.1, read as the reverse complement.
CCGGAGTGGTCAGACTGCGCTGAACTGCCGGAGTGGCCAGACTGCGCTGAACTGCCGGAGTGGCCAGACTGCCCTGAACTGCCGGAGTGGCCAGACTGCGCTGAACTGCCGGAGTGGCCAGACTGCGCTGAACTGCCGGAGTGGCCAGACTGCGCTGAACTGCCGGAGTGGCCAGACTGCGCTGAACTGCCGGAGTGGCCAGACTGCCCTGAACTGCCGGAGTGGCCAGACTGCCCTGAACTGCCGGAGTGGCCAGACTGCCCTGAACTGCCGGAGTGGCCAGACTGCCCTGAACTGCCGGAGTGGCCAGACTGCCCTGAACTGCCGGAGTGGCCAGACTGCCCAGACTGCCCAGAATTGCCAGACTGTCCCGAATTGCCAGACTGCCCAGACTGTCCCGAATTGCCAGACTGCCCAGACTGTCCCGAATTGCCAGACTGCCCAGACTCTCCCGAATTGCCAGACTGCCCCGACTGCCCCCCGGCGATGCCAGACTGGCCCGACTGCCCCTCGGCGATGCCAGAGTGGCCCGACAGCCTGGAACGGCCGGAACCAGAGCCACCTCCAGAAATAGGTGGGTTGGGGAGGGGGGGGTGTAGCACAGTGCCGTCGTTGACAGCAGCCACCCTCCCTTCCCTCCCTTTAGAAAAGGGGAATTTTTTTTTTTGGTGTTGCTTGGGGTTATTTTTTAAGGTGCTTCTGGGGTAGCACCTTTAAGGGGGGGGTACTGTCACGTCCTGGCCAGTATAAGGTTAATTGTTTTTGTAGTTTGGTCAGGACGTGGCAGAGGGTATTTGTTTTATGTGGTTCGGGGTGTTGTGTTTGTGTAAAGGGTGTTTTATTTAGTATTTCTGGGTTTTTGGTTGATGGTCTATGTGGTTGTATTCTATGGTTAGTCTGGTGTGTGTGTTTCTATGTTTGGTTAATTGGGGTTGGGACTCTCAGTTGAAGGCAGGTGTTGTCTATCTGCCTTTGATTGAGAGTCCCATATATTAGGGTGTGTTTGTGTGTGTGATTTGTGGGTGATTGTTCTGTGTTGAGCTTTGCTTTGCCAGACTGTTTGTTAGTTGTTCGTTTTTCGTTTTTGTTATTTTGTATGTTCATTTTTGAAGATAATTAAAAATCAAGATGAGCATTCACCTACCTGCTGCGTTTTGGTCCTCCATTTCTACCAACAACAACCGTGACAGTACAACAGTAGAACTAAGCTAATGGGGCATTTTAAGTTATATTCTTCAAGAATCAGTGGCTATATATCTTGATTTTATTCGTCAAATTTATTCTAGCTTTAAAAGGGGAAAGCACAAACATAAAGTGTAGGAAAATCAAATCAAATCAAATGTATTTATATAGCCCTTCTTACATCAGCTGATGCCACAAAGTGCTGTACAGAAACCCAGCCTAAAACCCCAAACAGCAAGCAATGCAGGTGTAGAAGCACGGTGGCTAGGAAAAACTCCCTAGAAAGGCCAAAACCTAGGAAGAAACCTAGAGAGGAACCAGGCGGCAGGGACTGGGAGACTAGTCAGGATCGAAGGACAGTCCTTTTCTGGCTGTGCCGGGTGGAGATTATAACAGAACATGGCCAAGATGTTCAAATGTTCATAAATGACCAGCAGGGTCAAATAATAATAATCACAGTGGTTGTCGAGGGTGCAACAGGTCAGCACCTCAGGAGTAAATGTCAGTTGGCTTTTCATAGCCGATCATTCAGAGTATCTCTACAGCTCCTGCTGTCTCTAGAGAGTTGAAAACAGCAGGCCTGGGACAGGTAGCACATCCGGTGAACAGGTCAGGTTTCCATAGCCGCAGGCAGAACAGTTGAAACTGGAGCAGCAGCACGGCCAGGTGGACTGGGGACAGCAAGGAGTCATCATGCCAGGTAGTCATGCCAGAACCCCCAGGGGGCTGTTGGGGGTTCTGGAGGACTGGAGTTGAGAAAGTTAGGCTACCATATTTTCCTGTGAACCCGAGGGGCTAAAATGATCTCCTGTGTCATGACAAGCCCTTTCCTCTAGGAAAAGCCTCATAAGCAGATGTTTATGTCCTGTAAGAATGTAATGATATTGCTGTTTTATTGCAGTGGCCTATATATTCTACCCAGCAGGAAATGCATTAGCCAAGTAGCTACTGTTTTGTTGCTATGCCAATGCTTGTGAAATGTCTACCTCTTTACCAAACTGGTCTTTAGAGAGAGTGTGTGGGAGGGACAGAGCTAGTATAACAGAAAGACCAAGGCATTATCACATTTTATAGGTGTGTTTAGTAGTTGTTTGTCAGGGTTTGCAAAGGCCCAAGTACAGTAACACTTACTATCCTCATGTAATTCCTATTTAATCATGTGTGGATTTTAATATAGCTGAAGGATAGTGCTTTATCCTCTGTTGTAGTTGGTTGCCAGGCTCCAATGAGACTGTGTATGATTGGTCACGGATATGGTGATGAAACCCAGACAGGGACGAAACAGGTCTGGAGAACTCTACAGTCAGATGCACAGGAAGCTACTGGGTTTAACGTATGGCTTCCACCGCCATCACTCTTCTCCTCTCATCCCTCTATAGTCTATTCTATATCCTCCTGCATCATTCCACTCTCCTCCCAATCCTCCCATTTTATCTGTCTATTCCTCGCTATTGCTGCCATCACTCCCTCCTCTTCTCATGTCTGAATTCTGAATTCTCCCCCTCCTTCCATCACTCCATTCCATCCATAGCCCTCCTCCTCCCCAATCCCTCCTTTTACCACTCACCTGCTTTCTTATCTCTCTATTCCATCCATCACCTTCTTCCTCTCCTTTCTCTATTCCCCCCTCTTCCACACCTCCGTTTCTCAGCTCCATCTGAGAGGAAACAAAACAACTGTCTTCCAGGACAGTGTGCCCCAGAGCTTATTTCCTACATCTGGATTTCTCAAACCAGCCCAACTGTGATGCTGTTGACACACTCGTTCTGTGTGCACCTGCACGCGCCGTGTGCCAATGCGCTTTAAATACCTAGTGTGGCATGACCTTCATATTTCATGTCAGTCACACAACAGAGACCCCTTTTGCTACATACATACAAACGTTCACACAACATCCTCTCAACGTTACCTCAGTTTATGGGCATCGCTGGGGTTGGTTGGAGCTGGCCTGGCGACCTGGCAAAAGTAACACCTGCGATGCGTGTAATTGGTCTTAGAGCGATATGAGGGTTTTTATGTTAGTCTGTCGCAGTGCCACTGCTAACGCTAGTGTTTTTGGCCTCAAAGGTTAATGTGTGTGTGTGTTTATCACAAAAGGAGCTGCCCAGGGATTTAGCACCAGCCTGTCTCTAAGGATTTACAGCCTGTGAGAGGTAGTTAGTGGAATTCAATAGGGGTCGACCACAAAGAGAGTATAGGCTACAGTAGCAAACCGATTCAGTGAGAAAGAGGTGGTTATATTACATGTAAAAGTCAACACATTTATTATTACAGCTATGTTTATTACCCTTTACTAAGTCAGTTGACTGAGAACACATTGATTCGTGGGAGATATGGGGAGAGTTGTGGCTGAGATTCTCCAAATAGCTTTGGAGAACCATATTATTTATAGAAGTTTCTAGAGAACTAGATAAAAGGAGAATAATTTCAATTGTCTTTTTGCTGTTCTCTATAAATAGCTTTGCAGAACCATATCATTTCTAGAAGTTTCTAGGGAACTAGATAAAAGGAGAATCATTTCTACTATTTTTGTTTTTTGCTCTTGTATTTCCTAGAAGACAGAAATCCTAAAAGTGAGGGAGCCTTTGGTTTATGTCTGAGTGTTCTCTGTCATCTTCCTCTTTCAACTGACTGATAACCCTCCATATTGTATTATGTGTGTGTGTGTGTGTGTGTGTGTGTGTGTGTGTGTGTGCGTGTGTGTGTGTGTGTGTGTGTGTGTGTGTGTGCTTGTGCATGTTTATATTGTGTGTGTGTCGTCCCTGCACAATGTCTCGTTAGCTAGCAGGCTTTGGAGAAGAGTTGTGTTTAAAAGCATTATCACATTGGAAGCTACGGGCCCCCAGTGCTACGGACCAATCCGTCTCATTGCCAAGTCCAAACTATTGCTGAGGGAGTCTCTGTGTTTATACAGCATAACTGGCTGACTGGAAGCCCGGCCGTCCAACTACAGACATGTTTAAAGATGATGCTTATTTGACCAGCTCTATGGATTAATATACTGTATATACCATTAGGTGTAAATGTTTGAAAAGGACATACATTCAAAGGAATCTTGTGTTGGATACTGGAACATCTGGGGTTGTGTATTGAGAAGGAAGGAATGTGTGCGTTGGGGGCCGGGTGGAAAAGGAACATACCGAAGAGGATAGTTGTAGACATGTAGTTCATCACATGATCTTCATTCATAATGGCCAATCATTTCTTCATTTAAGATGGCCAATAAGGCATCATTTCATATACACATCCGCAGTCCACCCATTTCCCAAATGTATAAGGTGAACACTCCCTTTATCGCTGTTGTGGCACCTGACTCTGACAGCAACTCACTGCTTACAGGCACTGCTCCCACTTCCCCTCTCTGAGTGTACTTCCCCTTTAAGACCCAGCATCTGTTAGGAAGCCCCTGCACTCAGCTCCTCTCTGCCTCACCACAAGGTCTTTCTGAGGGGCCGCAGGACAGTTCTCTGTAGCGTTGGCTAGATTCACCACAGGGAGTGTGTGTAGTGTGGCAAGTCATTTAGAGAGTGTGGAAGGTCACAGAGGAGAACGGGTGTTATTTGGGATCTAAAGGGTGTTGATATTAGCAATACCTGTCTGTGGCATACACCTGTTCTCTAATCAAATGATGATAAGGCGTTTCTCCTTCACAGGGAACCGACGACTGAATCTCTTGTCCTGCAAAGGTGAGCTTTGTCTTCAACACCATTTTCTTGTAATGGACATATGAATCAAGATATATGAATCACATGAGCATTTAGGGTTCTTCAACTTCTGAGGAGTTGGAGCTCAGTTAAAAGTAGACTTGACTAAACCTTAATTATAATTATAAAATTACTGTAAAATGAAAATGTACATTTGCCTTTTTTACTGTAAAATGATCAAAAGTAAATGAGTATTTTGTTATAGGAGGATTTTCTAATAGGAGAAACACGGTTACATCCGGCTGTAACCCAGTGTTTCGTAATCCTGGTCCTGTTTTAGCACTACACACCTGATTCAAACGATCAACTCATCATCAAGCTTTGATGATTTTAATCAGGTGTGTTAGTGCTAAGGCATAAACTAAAATGTCACTCCTTTGGATCCACAGGACCAGGATTAAGAAACACTCCTCTCTAACCTACCATTTCTCTGAGCAATGCATCTTATTCAGGGGTGGGCAACTCCAGTCCTCGGGGGTCGGAGTAGTGTCACACTTTATCCACATCCCTAGCAAACACAGCTGATTTAAACTCATTCCATTCTAAAGTGAAGATCATGATTAGGTGATTATTGGAGTCAGGTGTGTTAGATGGGGCTGGGGCAAAAGTGTGACACCAATCAGGCCCCCGAGGACTGGAGTTGCCCATCCCTGATCTAAATGAACACTCCATTTTGAAAGAATGGAAGCCATTCATTTAACCCCTTTGTAAAGGGTTGACAAGATGTAACGGGTTAACAAGGGAGCACAGGTTATGCGTTAGTCCATGGGAGAATCCTGTATGTTACAGTTCAGCCATAAACGGACATTAACCCACCTGTGTCTCTTACAAGGACATCTGTTACCACGCCACTGTCAAACTGCATGGAGTCTTTCTCTGTCTGTGTTCTAAAGCAGTTTTTTACTGGTTCCTTTAAGACAAGGAGTCAAAAGGTTGGCTTTGTACAAATCAAATGAAATGTTATTGGTCACATACACGTGGTTAGCAGATGTTATTGCGAGTGTAGCGAAATGCTTCTACATCCGACAGTGTAGCAGTATCTAACAAGTAATATCTAACACATTCCACAACAAAACCTAATACACACAATCTAGTAAAGGAATGGGATGAGAATATATCAGTATAAAATATATGGATGAGCAGTGACAGAGCGGGTAAGATGCAATAGATAGTAAAGAATAGATAGTGAAGGATACAGTATATACATATGAGATGAGTAATGCGAGATATGTAAACATTCTTAAAGGGGCATTATTAAAGTGACTAGTAGTAATGATAATAGTATATGACATTAAGCAGATGCTTCTATCCAAAGCGACTTAGAGTCATGCATGTATACATATTACTCACGGGTCGTCCCGGGAATCAACATGTATTCAGGCATGTTGGTTTATTACCTTTAGGCACATTACAACACATCATTAAGAACAGCTTCAACTCATAAAATAGGGCTACAGATGTAGGATCTTAATCTGAGCCAATTTTCTACAGCAGGAGGATAATCCTAAAGCAACAGGAAATGTGAATTATGTGGACTATAATTTCATGAAAAAATTAAATAATTGTAGAGGTTAGTATGTTTTTCGTTAGTATTTTATTAGGGTCCATGTTAGCTACAGCCAAAGCTGCAGCTACTCTTCCTGGGGTCCACACAAAACATAAAACATGACATAATACAGAACACCAACAGACAATTACAGCTGAAGGACAGAGCTACATAAAATTACAATACATAGCATTAATAGACAGGTACAGAGCTACATATTTAAAATAAGAATACACACTCATATTGTTATGCCTTAGCAATCCATGTACACACAATAGCGGCTACGCTGCAGTCATCCATTTTGTTACAGTTGCTTAATGTTACAACTGCAGCTCCTGATCCTAATCTCTCAGAACCAGTCGTTCTGTAAACACTAGCGAGAATCTCACAACATTAGAAACCATCCGTGTACAATATGAGTCATAGATGCTACTGAATGCAAGTGCAACGAAAAAACAACAATGGAAAAGCAACGTTTCTTCCACCTAAGGCTTCAACCACTGTTTTCACCATAGCAGCCGGGCCATTCAGCTCATAAATGAGCTACAAATGAAGTTTTCTCCCCTCTAAGGCTTCAATTTAATCCTTCACTTCAGCAATCGTGTTGGGGTTTTCTCCAGCTAAAGTTTCAATTTAGTCCTTCACTTTAGCTACATATGTGGTCTTTTTAGAGAGCCATCTGTTCAAATCTGTTCAAATCAAGTCTGGCATTTTAAAGTGGAAATTACATACTTTAGAAGCCGTTATAAACCTTGAATACACTAGAGGTTTGCATTTCCTGCTTTGCAAGAAAATTCTCAGCAAACAAAGCGTGATCAAATTAAGATCCTACATCTGTACATGAGGGTGTTACTCTATGTGAGACAATGTATCTCACATAGAAATGTGTCTAGGAACGCTTAGCTTTTTCCAGTGTGGTGTCACTTTCTACAACCCTGCATTAGTTGTGCTAGTCTAGATACTGAACCCTCAGCCAGCTGGGTCCACAAATTACAGAAGCATAAAAGAAGGTGTATAGTAACAAACCACAGAGTCTGACCTGATGGGGTCTGTTCAGTACACTCTTGGAAAAAAGGGTTCCAAAAGGGTTCTTTGGTTGTCCTCATAGGAGAACCCTTATTGGTTCCAGGGAGAACCCTTTTTGGTTCCACGTAGAACCCTTTTGGGTTCCATGTAGAACCCTCTGTGGAAAGGGTCCTACATGGAACTCAAAAGGGTTCTACCTGGAAGCAAAAGGGTTCTTCAAAGGGTTCTCCTATGGGGACAGTCCAATAACCCTTTTAGGTTCTAGACAGCACAGCTTACAAAACAAATACATTTAGATAGAAATATAATGGATATATTCTATATGACAAGCAATTGCATATAATCTATCAAAACATTCAGATAGAAATGTATTGCATATACAGTAATATAGGGCTTTCATTTAGTCAACTCTACCCCCCCCCCCCCTCCAAATATGATTGCCTGTCATATACAGTAATATAGGGCTTTCATTGTGTCAACTCTACCCCCCCCCCCCTCCAAATATGATTGCCTGTCATATACAGTAATATAGGGCTTTCATTTTGTCAACTCTACCCCCCCTCCAAATATGATTGCCTGTCATATACAGTAATATAGGGCTTTCATTTTGTGAACTCTACCCCCCCCAGTCGTTGTCCCTCTCTCTTCCTGCCTATTCAGACCAATGGCTTGATATTACATTTCCTTTGTGATCAATCTACGTGAACCACAGCAGTCTGCAGGAAGAAAACAAAGACACTCGTCTTTTAAACATTCCACTCTCTTACGCTGGGGCAATGGAGAGGAAACAGCAATCCTGCTGCCATGATGACTGTTGTAATTGTGTTTAAAGAGATAACATCTACGTGCATCTATCTACAAGTGGAGAGACAGAACACGAAGACACTGTGTTTTACCTAAATAGGCCATTTAACCAATAAACTAGGGTTATTCAGTTACAGACCCTCAAGCCCTGATGTACTGCTGGGAATCTTTTCTGCCTGATTTGTTGATCAATTAATACCATTGATACGTGATGCTAGAGATAGAGGCTATTTCAGGGGTCCAAGCCTGTCTTGCTTGACACACTGGGTTTACAGCATCATATGGTCTCTAGATTAGAGAGTAGTTTGAGTTTACATTTACATGTCGGTCATTTAGCCAACATTCTTATCCAGAGCGACTAACAGGCAGTTTGTTTTTGAGCTCTGAACATATCATGCTCCATGACCTCTGGTCTCACTGTATTCTGTCTGTCTGTCTTCACCCAGGCTTCCTGCAGTTTAATGGGAGCTGTGGAAGTCTCCGCAGCAGTGGGGGCGCAGGTCTGGCACACTAAGGACAACTGTGGAGGAACACAACCACCGCAGCCATGGATGACCTGGCCAATGACTCTGCTGTGCGGCCGCTGCTGTCGGAGGCACGTCTCATCTACGCCATCACCGTGCCCCTGTCCACCGCCATCATCCTGGCCAACCTGGTCATCATCCTGGGCATCTCCTGTAACCGTCAGCTCTACAACACCCCAAACTACTTCTTCCTGAGCCTGCTAGTGGCTGACCTGTGTACGGGCGTGGCCCTGCCGTTCATCCCCTGGATGGGACTCAACCGCCCGCTGAGTTTTAGTTCCTGTCTCCTGGTTCATATTTTTCCAAATTTCTTGTTTCTGGCGTTCCTCTTTAACCTGGTCATAGTTCATTATGAGAGGTACATGTGCATCGTGAGTCCGTTACATTATAGTAGCTTCTGGGTTCACCGCCGCTTCCCGCTGGCGCTGCTCGCCGTGTGGGCGCCGCCACTGCTCTACGCCTCCCTGCCCGCCTTCGGCTGGAACAACCGGGCCGGTCCAGGGTGGAACGGCTGCTGCTCGTTTAACGACACGGGTGCGCCGGTGAACTGTTCGACCGTGGTGGCAGCGGTAGCGGCGCCGGTCGGCTCCGAGTGCTGCTCTTACAGACGGGTCTTCCCCAACGCCTTCATCTACCTCGAGGTGTACGGGCTGCTGGCGCCTGCCATCCTGTCCATCGCGGGCATGACAGGACGTGTGCTGTGGATCACCCGGGGCCAGATGAAGGAAATCTGCCGGCTGCACCGCTCCGTGGCGACCAGGGGGGGCGGTCAGACCTCGGAACGGGAGCAGAGGCTCAACCTCCGCTACACGCGCTGCGTTGCCGCGGTGTCGCTGACCTTCCTGGCCTGCTGGGTGCCCTACATAATCTACATACACGTCTGCGTGGCGTTTCTGCTCAGCAAGGAGACGCGCGGGAACTCCACCACACACATCGTGCTGTCGTGCACGGGGATCGGGAGCATGGCAGTGATGCCGCTGGTCCTGGGGCTGGCCAACAGGCAGTATACGGACCCGGTGAGGAAACTCCTCCATAAACTCCGAGACAGATGGAGGAGGAGACAGGACTCTGAGGATATGGCTCTCTGAGTAGACAGGATAGGACTGCTCTCACTTTGGGGATGGACGTGTGGGATTATAAATGGGGATTATAGCATATGGATGATGAAGCATCCTCTACTCCTGGATGATGTTTGAGTGCAGTGGCGCCCCGAGTCTGTGGACCCTGGCTGTAAGGGAGAAGTTGCAGAAAGACCCCATTCGATGTGCAGGACTGGTAGGGTTGCCCCACCTCTCCCATGTCTGTCAACTTATAGTCACAGCATTGAAAGCATGTGTGACTCTTGCCATTGGGGCTATTGAGCATGTTATGTTTAAAGCCATCATGTGTACACTATTAGGGTAGTCATAATAAATTCAAAACAATCACTGTAAAAGTCACCAATCTTTTTATTTTTCGAGTCAAGTTGATTCAATCCATTAGAGATAAACATAATGTTATGATTTATCAACAGAGGCCTCGATTATGATGACCTGGACTCATTTGGATATGAAAGAGCAGATGGGTCGAATTAAGATGGATCTAATTGACTACTCCATCAATCACTACAGCATCTCATCTCCTCCCCCTCTCTTTCTCTCTCTCCCTCTTTCTTTCTCTCTCTCTCCCTCTTTCTCTCTCTCTCTCTCCCTCTTTCTCTCTCTCCCTCTTTCTTTCTCTCTCTCTCCCTCTCTCTCTCTCTCTCTTTCCCATCTCTCGCTCTCCCTCTCTCTCTCTCTTTCCCATCTCTCGCTCTCCCTCTCTCTCTCTTTCCCATCTCTCGCTCTCCCTCTCTCTCTCTCTTTCCCATCTCTCGCTCTCCCTCTCTCTCTCTCTTTCCCATCTCTCCCTCTCTCTCTCTTTCCCATCTCTCCCTCTCTCTCTCTTTCCCATCTCTCCCTCTCTCTCTCTTTCCCATCTCTCGCTCTCCCTCTCTCTCGCTCTCTTTTTCCCATCTCTCCCTCTCTCTCTCACTTCCCATCTCTCGCTCTCCCTCTCTCTCTCTCTTTCCCATCTCCCCTCTCTCTCTCTCTTTCCCATCTCTCCCTCTCTCTCTCTCTTTCCCATCTCTCCCTCTCTCTCTCTCTTTCCCATCTCTCCCTCTCTCTCTCTCTTTCCCATCTCTCCCTCTCTCTCTCTCTTTCCCATCTCTCTCTCTCTCTTTCCCATCTCTCTCGCTCTCTCTCTCTCTCTCTCTCCTTTCTCTCACACACTTTCTCTCCCTCCCTAGTCTTTATCTGGTGTTGGTATGTGCTCTGAACAGGGGAGAGAGGGGTGTGCTCTGTGCTCCTCCGCAGTCCAAAATACATCTGGAACACAGGGGAGTGATTAGAACTCTGAGATTCTAACATTTAGATCACATTTGAAAAGAGCCAGACAGGAACTGAAGTTCTTTACGTTACACCATATCTGGGAAGATAATCATCTTTCCAAAATTGAAATGATCTTTCCAAAATTGAAGTGAAAACAAGAATGGTTCTTTCATTGTCTGCCTATTTGTAAGTCTGTATCAGTGTGCTAAGAATCCTTGAAGCAAGACTGTTTTATCTACTGATTTCTAATAGCCCTCAAACAGGGTTGGTCATATTCACAGTTTAATGTGCAAAGTTTATAACGCTACTTTATTGCCTACTCGGCAAATCAAGTATACATTTTCTATGTCTTTGTTGAAACTACAACTCGTGCATATGGGGAAAACAAGAGAACTTTAGTGTGACTATTCACACTAACTATTTGACATGTAGACATATTTTCAAATAGACTAGAGAGTGAGAGTTAAGTCCGGGTAAGAGGCAGCCATGTGTAACTATAAAAGGTCTGAATTTTTACATGACATTGAGAGAGACAGATTATTAACATGTGGTCAGAATTTTTTATGCACAATACTGTGTGTGTAAGCCTTTTTGTTAGTGTGTGTGTGTGTTGCATTTGACTGAGTGTGTGTGCAAGAAAGAGAGAGAGAGAGGGAGGAGTGATGGAGTGAAATATGGTAAGAGACCGGGCAGTCTCCCAGACATCCTGCTATCCATCATATCCCTATCTCATCATCAGCTGGTGTTCCCAACAAGCCTCTCTCTCTTTCTTTCTTTGTCTCTCTGTGTCTGTTAGTCTGTCTCTCTCTATGTGTGTCTCTGTGTGTGTGTGTGTGTGTCTCTCTCTGTGTGTCTCTCTCTCTCTGTGTGTGTGTCTCTCTCTCTCTGTCTCTGTGTCTGTCTGTCTCTCTGTGTGTCTCTCTCTGTGTGTGTGTCTCTCTCTCTCTGTATCGCTCTCTCTCTCTCTGTGTGTGTCTCTCTCTCTCTCTCTGTCTCTGTATGTGTGTCTCTCTCTCTCGGTCTCTCTGTGTCTCTCTCTCTCTCTGTGTGTGTGTGTGTCTCTCTCTCTCTGTTTCAGACTGTTCTGGATGGATGGAGATAAGAGAGCGAAAGAAAGAGAGAGAAACAGAGAGAGACACACACACACAGAGAGAGAGAGACACAGAGAGACCGAGAGAGAGAGACACACACAGACAGAGAGAGAGAGAGAGACACACAGAGAGAGAGAGCGATACAGAGAGAGAGAGACACACACACAGAGAGAGACACACAGAGAGACAGAGACAGAGAGAGACTGTTCAGACTGTTCTCTGTCTCTGTGTCTGTCTGTCTCTCTGTGTGTCTCTCTCTGTGTGTGTGTCTCTCTCTCTCTGTATCGCTCTCTCTCTCTCTGTGTGTCTCTCTCTCTCTCTCTCTCTCTCTGTGTGTGTGTGTGTCTCTCTCTCTGTTTCTCTTTCTTTCTTTCGCTCTCTTATCTCCATCCATCCAGAACAGTCTGTATACCACATGGAACTACAGTCTCTACATTGAACACTAAATGAGAAAGGTTCCTCATGATAGTGTTTAACATTACCGTTGTCAAATTAGACAGTTGTGTTTAACATTACCGTTGTCAAATTAGACAGTTGTGTTTAACATTACCGTTGTCAAATTAGACAGTTGTGTTTAACATTACCGTTGTCAAATTAGACAGTTGTGTTTAACATTACCGTTGTCAAATTAGACAGTTGTGTTTAACATTACCGTTGTCAAATTAGACAGTTGTGTTTAACATTACCGTTGTCAAATTAGACAGTTGTGTTTAACATTACCGTTGTCAAATTAGACAGTTGTGTTTAACATTACCGTTGTCAAATTAGACAGTTGTTTTCATCAAAAGGAGATACTGAATGTATGTAGTTATATGACGACACTGGGGGCCCCGGGTTCTAGGAAGTATATCTCTGTCTGTGTGGTGACAATAGGCCCATGTATACCTTGAGTTCAGGGCTGAGTTGTATAGGGTGACAGACATACTCCTTAAACAAACCATACACATATTTGGTACATTCATATTTTCTCTTTTTATTTTGGACCTGGTTCAGTGACATTCAAGCTTTGGAGGACATAGCCTTCCCAGTCACACGAGCACAAGAGAACACAGATAAATTCTCCCACCACAAACATAATGAAAAACATAACATAATGAAAAAGAGCACAGGACACATTTTGTAAGAGCTCCTGTTACACATGGTCTTCCAAACTGCAGTTGAAAACAAAGTTTAACACCATAGCTTATTAAATAATGACCTTAACGTAAAACAAAAGACTCTGCAATGTTTTTTAGATGAGAAAGAGGTACAACACAGTGTTACTATAGCGAACAGCAGAGTGACGGTGGGCTTGGTTAATTGTCGGAGTAGTGTAAGCTCTTGGACATGACCCTGCCAGCCTCCACCTCAATTCGGATCAGCAGACGCTTCCTGGGGCTAGTTGGGGGGGCAACGGCATCTAATGGGAGGGGCTTCAGAGTCAGGAGGGGCTTCCTGGGGCTGGTTGGGGGGGCAACGGCATCTAATGGGAGGGGCTTCAGAGTCAGGAGGGGCTTCCTGGGGCTGGTTGGGGGGGCAACGGCATCTAATGGGAGGGGCTTCAGAGTCAGGAGGGGCTTCCTGGGGCTGGTTGGGGGGGCAATGGCATCTAATGGGAGGGGCTTCAGAGTCAGGAGGGGCTTCCTGGGGCTGGTTGGGGGGGCAACGGCATCTAATGGGAGGGGCTTCAGAGTCAGGAGGGGCTTCCTGGGGCTGGTTGGGGGGGCAACGGCATCTAATGGGAGGGACTTCAGAGTCAGGAGGGGCTTCCTGGGGCTGGTTGGGGGGGCAACGGCATCTAATGGGAGGGACTTCAGAGTCAGGAGGGGCTTCCTGGGGCTGGTTGGGGGGGCAACGGCATCTAATGGGAGGGACTTCAGAGTCAGGAGGGGCTTCCTGGGGCTGGTTGGGGGGGCAACGGCATCTAATGGGAGGGACTTCAGAGTCAGGAGGGGCTTCGACTGCAAATCAATGTCTGCGTGCATGAAAGGACTGGGATTGGTTGGTTTGTTTTAGTAATCTGAGCAAACGAGATATGATTTGATTTTAGTAGGACACACAGATCATGACACAACACAGGTCACAGTTCCTTCCTATCGGATCTTTCTCTTCTTACTCACCCTTCTACACATTTACTGAGGATGGGAAAGAACTACTCGGCAGTGGTGTAAAGTACTTAAGTAAAAATACTTTTAAGTACTACTTAAGTAGTTGTTTGGGGTATCTGTACTTTACTATATTTTTTACTACTTTTACATTCACTCAACTACATTCCTAAAGAAAATAATGTATTTTTTACTCCTTACATTTTCCCTGATACCCTAAAGTACTTGTTACGTGTTTAATGCTTAGCAGGACAGGAAAATTGTCTGATTCACGCCCTTATCAAGAGAACATCCCTGGTCATCCCTATTGCCTGTGATCTGGCAGACTCACTAAACATAAATGCTTTGTTTGGAAATTATGTCTGAGTGTTGGAGTGTGTGTCTGGCTATCCGTACATTTTAAAAACAAGAAAATCGTGTTGTCTGGTTTGCTAAATATAAGGAATTTTAAATGATTTATACTTTTACTATTGATACTTAAGTACATTTAAAACCATATACTTTTAGACTTTTACTCAAGTAGTATTTTACTGGGTGACTTTTACTTTAGTTATTTTCTTTTAAGGTATCTTTACTTTTACTCAAGTATGAAAATTGGGTACCTTTTCCACCACTGCTACTCTGAAGTGGAAAGTATCATGTAGATGCTACCTAGAGGTTCTAAGGTTAAATAAACTAATGAAGAAGAGAGTGAATCACTGGAGGGAATAAGAAGTGCTCTTACCTTGCTGACGTATATGGTCATTCATTCTGAAATGACAGAGAGAATACGGGCTAAGTATAGGCAGAATACTACAGTATTTCTCCATTTCAATCTCTCTCTCTCTCTCTCTCTCCCTCCCTCTCTCTCACACAGACACAAACACACCACTGACCCCACCCATTCACACATAACCCCCCTACATCCCCCGTCACCACACACACTTCTCTCCCCCGGTCCCCCCTGCTCCACTGTGCCACTCACCTCATCTCCTCTCCCTCCAGTAGCTTCCTGTAGGTGGCGATCTCGATGTCCAGGGCCAGTTTGAGGTTCATCAGTTCCTGGTAGTCCCTGACTTGACGGGCCATGTCCTGCTTGGCCCTGCGGAGAGCGTCCTCCAGCAAAACAATATTATCCCTGGCCTGCTCCAACGCATTCTGCCCATCCACCTCCACATCTTCAATGTCCTTCTCAAGAACTATTTTCTGAACAGGGGAAGAGAGGGAGGGAGGGTCAGAGTGAGAGGGTCGGAGGGAGAGGGTCGGAGGGAGAGAGGGTCAGAGAGAGGGGGGGAGGGAGGGAGAGGGTCAGAGGGAGAGGGGGAGAGAGAGGGGTAAAGGGAGGGGGTGAAGAGGGTCAAAGGGAGAGTGTCAGAGGGAGAGGGTCAACGGGGAGGGAGAGGGTCAGAGGGAGGGGGGAGGGGGGAGTCAGAGGGAAAGGGGTGGGAGAGGGTCAAAGGAAGGGGGGAGGGAGAGGGTCAAAGGGAGGCGGGGAGAGGGTCAGTAAGAGGGGGGAGGGAGAGGGTCAAAGGGAGGGGGGAGGGAGAGGGTCAAAGGGAGGGCGGGAGAGAGTCAGAGGGATAACGGAAGTGGAGAAGGATATAGAAATATAGGAAACAGTGTGTGTGCGTGCAAGAGCGTTTCACCTGCTTCTTGAGGGTCTCCAGCTCTGCCTTCAGTCTCTGTGTTAGACGGAGCATGTCAGCAATCTCCTTCTTCACATCACGTACATCCTGCTCATACTGTCCTGCTGTCAGCACTATGTCATCCATCTGAGAGAGGGAGGAGGGAGGGAGGGAGGGAGGGAGGGAGAGAGGGAGGGAGGAGAGGGGAGGGAGGGGAGGGAGGGAGAAAAAGAGAGGGGGAGAAAGGATAGAGGGGAATCAGTGAATATATTTAGGATAGTCATCACTCTTGTTGCATCATCAACATCATTTACTGTGATACGTAATGTTGGTGTGTGTGGCTCTGATGTGTAACTGTGATTAAGTTGCGAAACAAAAGTTATTCTTGACAGACAATAGATTCCACTCACCACCACTCACCCCCATCACTCACCCCCACCACCACCACTCACCAACACTCACCCCCACCAACACCACTCACCCCCACCAACACTACTCACCACCACCACCACTCACCACCACCACCACTCACCACACCACAACTCACCACCACTCACCCCCACCACTCACCCCCACCACCACCACTCACCCCCACCACCACTCA
Organism: Salmo salar; assembly: GCF_965601325.2. Lineage (NCBI taxonomy): Eukaryota > Metazoa > Chordata > Actinopteri > Salmoniformes > Salmonidae > Salmo > Salmo salar. The sequence goes on along the minus strand of NC_138306.1, from coordinate 77,932,732 downwards.
CCACCACTCACCCCACCACCACTCACCCCACCCCGCCACCACTTACCACTCACCCCAACCACCACTCACCCCAACCACCACTCACCACTCCCACCACCACCCCTCAACACTCACCACCACCGCTCACCCCCACCACCACTCACCACTCACTACCACTCACCGCCACTCATCCCCACCACCACTCACCCCTCACCCCACCACCCCTCACCACTGCTCACCCCCACCACCACTCACCCCCACTCACCACTCACCCCACCACCCCTCACCACTGCTCACCCCCACCACCACTCACCCCCACCCCCACTCACCCTCACCACTCCCACCACCCCTCACCACTCCCACCACCCCTCACCCCCACCACTCCTCACCACCACCACTCACCACTCCCACCACCATCACTCACCCCCACCACCACTCACCACCCCCACCAACCCTCACCACTCACCCCCACCACCACCACCACAGCGATTGAGAGCATTGGGCCAGTTACCGAAAGGTCGCTGGTTCAAATCCCAGAGCCGACCAGGTGAAAAATCTGTCAATGTGCCCTTGAGCAAGGCATTTAACCTTAATTGCTCCTGTAAGTCTCTCTGAATTAGAGTGTCTGCTAAATGACCTAAAATTTTTAAAATCCTCACCTTTTTCTGGTTCCACAGCTCTGCCTCCTCTCTGGCACGGGAGCCCATGTCCGCGTACTGTTTCTTGACGCTGTCGATGATCTCGTCCATGTCTAGAGATCTCTTGTTGCTCTCCTTCACGACCACCGTCTCATTCTGGATATGAGACTCCAGCTCCTTCAGCTCCTGTCACGCCACAGCCAGGACAACAATACTACATTAGAGAAGGAGATCTGGGCCTCCCGAGTGGCGTACTGTTCTAAGGCACTGCATTGCAATGCTTGCTGTGCCTCTAGAGATCCTGGCTCGAGTCCAGGCTCTGTCGCAGCCGGCCGGGATCGGGAGAGCCATGGGGCAGCGCACAATTAGGGGAGGGTTTGGCTGGCAGGGATGTTCTTGTCCTATCGCGCACTAGCATGTCTTGTGGCGGGCTGGGCGCAATGCACGGTGACACGGTCGCCAGGTGTACGGTGTTTCCTTTGACACATTGGTGCGGCTGGCTTCCGGGTTAAGTGGGCATTGTGTCAAGAAGCAGTGCGGCTTGGCAAGGTCGTATTTCGGAGGACGCACGGCTCTCGACCTTCGCCTCTCCCGAGTCCGTACGGGAGTTGCAGCGATGGGAGAAGACTGTAACTACCAATTGGATACCACGGAATTGGGGAGAAAAAGGGGTAAAGAATAGGAGATCTGGGCTGCGTCTCATTCCAGATAACTGCCTCCTTCGCTCTGCCCTAGTTGGCAGATTTGAGATGGTTTGTGCACTGGGTAGGTGTAAGTTGCAATAGTTCCACACAGCGCCATGCAGTAAAGAGAGTTTGGCAAACTTTTACACTGGACGCCATGTTAGCTATTTATGGTTCTGGTTCCACCTAGCCCCTGATTGGCCGATGGGTGTGTCAGTCAGCCTACCTCATCATAGCCCCGCCTCAAGAGGTCCAGTTCTCCCATCAGGTCCTCCAGATCCAGAGCCAGATCCACAGCTGCCAGGTGGCCCTCATCCACATCCTTCTTGTTGATCACAAAGTCATTCTCCAGATCTGACTTCTTCTGGATCTCATCCTGGTACCTGGAGGACCACAGAGTGGATAATGAAGAGGACGTTGTTGTTTTGATATTTTACATTTTAGTCATTTAGCAGACGCTCTTATCCAGAGCGACTTACAGGAGAAATTAGGGTTAAGTGCCTTGCTCAAGGGAACAGACAGATTTTTCACCTAATTGGCTTGGAGATTCAAACCAGCAACCTTTTGGTTACAAGCCCAATGCTCTTAACCTCTAGGCTATCTGCCGCCCAGGTATGATATGACTGAGATGGGAGCTCAGGTAAGCGCACACACCCGCGCGCACGACACACCACGACACGACACAACACACCACACCACAACGACACACCACGACACACCATACCACGACACACCACACCACGACACACCACGACACACCATACCCCACCCCGACACACCACAACACACCACGACACACCACGACACACCATACCACACCACACCATGACACACCACGACACACCACGAACACCACGACACACCACAACACACCATACCACACCATGACATACCATACCACACCATGACATACCACAACACACCATACCACACCACGACACACCACGACACGACACACCACGACACACCACAACACACCACGACACGACACACCACACCACGACACATCACGACACACCACGACACACCACACCAGACACACCATGACACACCACGACACACCACACCACGACACACCACAACACACCACACCACACCACGACACACCACAACACAACACACCACACCACATCACACGCATCCTCAAACCCCTTTCCCTGATATGTCAATTTATCATCCTACTGTCAGACCATCTGCAGCTTTGTTCCCCTCTCACCCCCCAAGTCAGACAGACACCCTAGCATAGCGTGCTTGTGTTGAGCTGATCCAGACTGGGTAAGAGCCCAGGATGGATGGGATGAATGGGCCCAGGTCCCTAAGGGTTAAACATTTTCTCCACTCTCAGAGCCATGTCTGTGGGTACTGTGCAACACAGAGGTCCATGGTTAGGGGGTAGAGTGGAGTAGAGGGGCTGGGGAGTGTACACTGACTACCGTACATTTACCTCTCCCCACAGACATAGTGCAGGGCACACCAGAGCCTCCCTGTACATACTTAACTCAACCCAGTGGACAGAGGCTTATGTAAGGATAAAGAATTAGCACCTCCGACTCTTGAGGCCTGGGGACCCAGGTGGAAAAATGCTCCGTAGCCTAGCGTGAGAAAACGCTGTTTGTCACTTTAGACTGATGAGGTTCCTGTTATGGACTGTGGCATTTCCTGGAGGCCTGGTGACCTGTACAATATCTAAACTATGATTTATATTATACAATTGACTGTCCTAGTTTTCTCCCTAGGAATCAGGAATCAGGTGGTTTGTTAGGGCTTTCTAAAATGGTAAATGCATTCATAATTTAGATCTATCTTTTGCAGTGCATGTTGTCCAATTCAATTCAATGCCATTCTATTGTATTGCACTGTACTATTTTGTATTGTATTGTATTCCATTCTATTCTGTTCTATTCGATTCTATTAAGATTATTACTTAACTACAAAAGGCTCTGTGAAGTCACTGACTTGTTGCGTGTCTGGTCCACTTCGTCCTGGCAGCGGGCCAGCTCCTGCTTCAGTTTCTGTTTGTCCCGGGCCAGCTTCTCGATCTGCCGCTGCAACTCGTTGGCCAGCTGTTGGACCACAGCGTCCACGTTGCCTTTGTAGTCCTCCTGCTCCTTCAGGATCTTCAGACGTGTGTCCAGGACCTTGTTCTGCTGCTCCAGGTTTTGCACCTAGAGGGAGAGAGAGAGTATATTGGATTAGAAACTAAATCAAGGTTGTTGCATCTGAAACCAGTCAGAGTAAACTACAATGAGTTATAGAAGGAAAAAACTCCTATCTGTTTTTATTCATGTCACTAGGGGATTGTGGGTTAAGAATTGTAAGCCTCCACTTCTCTGCTAGCAGGAATTGAACAGATATTGAAAAAGTGACTCTACAACCTGTTAGTCTTGTGGGATGCCATTGTGTGTGTGTGCGTGTGCGTGTGTGCCTGTGTGTGTGCACATATGTGGAGCCTCAGTGATGAAGGGTCTCATTACACTAACTGGGCAACACCAGATCTGCCCGCACACAATTCCACTGTGTGTGTGTGGCAAGCACACTGTCTGGCTGCTTGGTGGCTGCAACATGCATTAGGTTTACACCCAGACTCTCATGGCTGTTAAATATAGAACTAATGTGTGATTCACTACAACATACTCACATGATGGTCTGTTAACAACAAATAGGCCCCCACACTCACAAATATAACCCAACAAAAATATTATATAATATTGACTAAATCCAAGTCCAAAAATCTATATAAGAAAATAGATTTGGAAAATTTGCAAGAGATTAAACATAATTCCATTTTGAAATGATATTCTGTTATTGGCCACAAGGTGGCACCTTAGCAGTTGAAAACACCCTATGATCGACAGAGAGAGAAGAGAGAAAGAAAGTGAGAGAAAGAATGAGAGAGAGGGAGAGAGAGAGAGAGAGAGAGGCTCAGAACGCGGAGCAGAGAGCAGGAGACTCTATGTCTGACAGGTTTTCTTTACAGGTGTGAGTGATGGTGATGAGACCGCTAGAACACCTCTCTCTGGGTAGAATGTTTTGGCTACATGAACCCCGCTGCTGGGATGATTTCAGAGCCTCTTATTTTAGTGGAGGTAGACTTGTAATTATGTAAAGGTGGTCATGAAGTATAATGACAGTTAAGTAGAATGTATAAAAACATAGGCCTGTAGATAATTAGAAATACATGTTTGTTTTATCTCAAGATGTGTTTTGGGTCTATCTAATGGAATTATTACACAATGAATTGGAAGAAAATCAAATCAAGTATCATATGGCTGAAATAATTATGTAGGAGTGCCATACAGGTGTTTGTCTATTACCAGCAGACTTCAGACAGACCTAGTGCATCAATGTATTGATTTTGTAAAATTATCAATCCAATCAATAATAATAATAATAATAATAGAATAATAAAATAACACACCTTGTCAATGAATGCTATAAACTTGTCATTGAGTCCAACCATTTGGTCCTTCTCCTGGCTCTTGGCTGACTGGTCCTTCGGGTCCACCTTCGGTTTGTTGGGCTCTAGAAGGTCCTTGTTAGTGGCGACGTTCGGGTAGCTTTTGTGCTTGTTACCGGAGGGAGTGTCGGACTGGCTGCTGTATCCGCCTGGTTTGGACATCTTGTCTTTGTGTTCTTGTCAGAATGACAGAGAGAGAGAAGGAGTCTCAAGTATCAGACTCAGAGTTTAGGGAAAGGCATGTCTTCTCAGGTTATCACCCGATTTTAAGGAGGGCAAGGACCAACCCTCACCACTCAGGTGTCCGCCTCTGTCCAATCAGCTGAGGTGGAACTCTAAATTTCATAGTAAAAACAACAGTCACAAAGGAAAACTTGAATGTTTACTCTAAACCTGTTTGCCCGGGGGTGTGCTGGACATACTACAGCCAATCGTATCTTTGGGGCTGGTTTCAGGTGTTGAGCAGCGGTATAAAAACAGTCCCTCGCATCTCTCAATCACTACCTGTACAGGTGACTATCGGTTCTACACTGCCTCTCTATTTTCTTTCTCAACTCACCCATTCAACCAACTACTGCCATGTCTAGGAACAGAGCCTTTAGCATGTTCGGTGGGGCCGGGGGAAGAGGCTCCAGGGTGTCCGTGGCCAGTCTGGAGGGGCTACGGAACGCGATGCGTTCTGACCCGGAGAATTCAAAGGAGGTCTTTCCTGCCCCCGGGCCCGCCGCGGATGATAAGAAGACCATGAAGGGTCTCAACGACCGTCTGTCCGGCTACCTGGGCAGGGTGAGGAACCTGGAGGACGCCAACAAAGATCTGGAGGACCAGATTCAGGACATCTTGGGCAAGAGAGTAGACCCCAATGGCCGCGACTGGGATGTGGTTGAGAAACCGTTGAATGACCTCAGGAAGAAGGTGATTTTTCACTCAGTTAATTATTTAATATGATTAATTAGACTGATTTATTCTGCATTTTTGCCCTTTAAATTATCAATGTACAGTACTGTATGTCTATGTCAGCTGAGCTCATTCACCTGATAGTCACTTGATCTCTGTCTGTGAATCATTTGGTGTGTTTATTGAATTCTCAATAACTGGCCCATGTTCTCTTGGTTTCAGCTCCGTGATATAACCATGGATAATGCAAGTTTGTTACTGCAAATTGACAACACCAAACTGGCCAATGATGACTTCAAAAACAAGTGAGACATGACATGCTATCAATTTATTATAAAAGAAGACCTGGAGATTTATTTAACGTACTTAGTAGTACCCTCAATTAATAAAAAAAAAATAGGACAAAAATACACAAAATAAAATAAATATTATTGGATTATTATTATTATTATGTCATTATAATAACAATTTTAATGAAAAATGGTGCTCATTTACATATAGCAGTCTTTGCTAAAACCCAATGGGTCTTTTTACATTGTATGGGGCTAAGAGAGACTGATACATGCTCCTGTCCTCTCCTCTGCAGGCTGGACAACGAGAAGCAGGCCAGGAAGACTGTGGAGCGAGACTTGATTGGTCTGAAGAAGATGATTGATGACACCAACCTGAACCGCATGCAGCTGGAGAGCCAGATCGAGTCTGTGAAGGAAGAGCTCGCCTTCCTCAAGAAGGACCATAAGGATGTAAGGGCACACACTCATTCACCCACTGTTCCCGGAACAGTTTTGAGATTTACCTCATTATGGTTATGTTTATAGCTGGGAATAGGAGAGATGATCCTAGCGCAGCTTTTACTTGAAATAGCCCATAATAACTACTGTATTCTCCCCTGCTGCATGCAGGATGTTGATGAGCTGCGTAAGAAGATCAAGGACTCCAACGTCCTCGTGGAGTTTGACTCCCAGGACAATAACCTGAGTGATACACTCAACAAGATCCGCTCCCAGTACGAGAAACTGGCCAAGAAGAACCTCAAGGATACCGACGACTGGTACCAGAGCAAGGTATGAAGATTTACTTCCTTATCAATGAACCACACTATATTAGTTTGTTTGTTCATTAATTATCTAATTATTTTGCTTGTTTGTTTGTTCATTCCTTAATTAATTAATCTCGCTTGCTCTATCTCTCTCTGTCTCTCTCTCAATTCAATTTAATTAAATTTCCTTTATTGGCATGATGTAACAATGTACATATTGCCAAAGATTTACAATATTAACATAATTCAAATAATAATAATCAATATTGTCAATGGGACAGCAGTAACTACAATAATCAAGGGTCAAAATAATCAGACATTGAACAATTACAATAACAATAAGCATAGAGGTTATGTGCAGGGTGGTTGGTATGTCAGACACTGACTCATCTTATGGCAGGCAGCAATGTACTGTAGTGCGCTGCCAACCCATAGCTCTCTGCGTCCTCCCCCAACAGGACGGGCAGCCTATCCTCATCAGAGAGGTCTTTGAAACCTTGAATAAGGGTTTCAAATTTGGGGAAATGACACTCTCTAATTGTTTTATATTTTTTGACATTTTGTCAGGAAATGCAGCTCTGTCAGGTTTTGCTGTGGTGCAGTGCACACAGCCTTTCCTCTACAGGGAGCCAGGTTTTCCTGGGTCTACCCTTCTCAATGGCAAGGCTGTGCTCACTGAGCCTGTACTTTGTCAAGGTTTTTCTAAGGTTTTGATCAGTAACCATGGTCAAATAGTTTGCCATGGTCTACTGTAGATTTAGGGCCAGATAGCACTGCATTTTGCTTTGTGCTTGTGTTTCCCCAATAAGTAATGTAGTTTTGTTTTGACTGTGTTGTAATTTGGTTTATTCTGATTGATTGGATGTTCTGGTTCTGAGGCTTCAGTGTGTTAGTAGAACAGGTTTGTGAACTCAGCCCCAGGACCAGCTGGATGAGGGGACTCTTTTCTTTGCTCAGCTCTTGGCATTACAGGGCTTGGTAATGATATGAGAGGGGGTCACTGTATTTTACATAATTCAAAAACTTAATTGCTCTTTTTTGAGTTTTTATTATTAGTGGATATTGGCCTAATTCTGCCCTGCATGCATTGTTTGTAGTTTTCCTCTAGACATGTCGGAGAATCATACAGAACTCTGCATGCAGTGTTTCAATGGGGTGTTTGTCCCATTGGGTGAAATCTTGTTTTGCAAGTGGACCCCACACCTCACTGCCATAAAGTGCAATTGGTTCAATGACACATTCAATTAGTTTTAGCCAAATATTATATTTGGAATTTGAATTTGTTTTTTAATGGCGTAGAATGCTCTGCGTGCTTTCTCTCTCAGTTCATTCACTGCCTCATTAAGGTGTCCAGTTTATTTTATTTTTAAACCTAAGTAATTGTAGTGTGTTGGTAGCTCAGTTGGTAGAGCATGGTGTTTGCAACACCAGGGTTGTGGGTTCGATTCCCACGGGGGGCCAGCAAAAAAAAAAATTATGAAATTGTATGAAATGTATGCATTCACTACTGTAAGTCGCTCTGGATAAGAGCGTCTGCTAAATGACTAAAATGTAAATGTAAATGCAGTACTCTATACATTTTGCACCAATTGAGAACTTTTGTCTAATTCCCTGAGATCTGGATCTTCTCTGGAAAATCATTATTTTTGTATTTTTGGGGTTTACTGCCAGGGCCAAGGTCTGTGCCTGCTGTTTGAGCATCTCATTTAGGATGCCATCAGGTCTGCATGCTTTTTAAATTTGAGGGCCTGAAGTTTCTTATACAGCTCTTGGTCAGTAATTGTGGAGTCCAATGGATTTTGATTGTCTTTTATAGGTTTTTCTAATCCATTCAACTTCTCATGAATTTGGTGTTCTGCATTTGCATGAATTTGAACGATGTTGTAGAATGTTTTAAAATGGGTTGTCCATACGTCACCATTTTGTATAGCTAATTCCTGTCTTTAAATATTTTTTTTTTATAGGTTTTTCCAATTTTGCCAGAAGTTGTTGTGTTTATGGACTGTTTATGGACACTCAATTAGTGTCAGCATCTTGCTGTTGTACTGCTTTTTTTGAGTTTGGTTCTCTCTCTCTCTCTCTCTCTCTCTGACAGTTTGACAGCATCAAGGTAGAGGTGGTTCAGAATACTGAGGCTCTGCATTCAGGCAAGAATGAGCTCAAAGACCTGCGCAGACAGAGACACCTCCTGGAGATAGACATACAGTCTATAACGAGCATGGTAAAACATACCTACCTGCACCATCTCACTCACACACACACACACACACACACACACACACACACACACACACACACACACACACACACACACACACACACACACACACACACACACACACACACACACACACACACACACACACACACACACACCATACCCAACATAGGTAACCCCCATACACCACCTGTACTGTCCTACACGCTAGAAAAAAGAGTTCAGCTATTCCCATAGGAGAACCATTATTGGTTCCAGGTAGAACCATTTTGTGGTCAATGTAGAACCCTCTTTAGAAAGGGTTCTACCTGCAACCGAAAAGGTTCCTCAAAGGGTTCTCCTATGGGGACCGCCGAATAACCCTAAATAGCACCTTTTTATCTAAGAGTGTAGGTCAACTGTAAACTGGGTCAAGGTAAAGCTGACCATGCTAAACAGGGGTCAACTATGCACACACACATCCCCCTAACCTACAGAGAATGCAACACCTCTATATAGGGATGTAACATAGCTGTGTTGTCGACACACATTCCAGCCAACCTGGTTATTACATTGAACTCTGTCATTAAGAACCAGACTGAACTTCATGACCTGTCATCAACATGGTCGTCACCTGGAACATATGTGAACTTGATTTATCAACAACTAATACAAAACAGTCCAACATCCGATAGCATTTCACAATGCCTTGCTGGGTGTCTTTATAGTCAAGAAATACAAATAAAAATAGTGAGTTCAAATGGATTTGATTGGTCCCTGTGCCTGTCCATCACATCTGCTCACAAATTGATTGGTCTCTTTCCTTGTCCGTCACAGGTCTACTCCCACGAGGAATCTCTGAAGGACACGGATGGGCGGTACAACCGTGAGATGACCCGCCTCAATAATATCCTGGTGCAGTTGGAGGGAGAGCTGGTCCAGGTGAGGACGCAGGTGGAGAGGCATGTGGATGACTACCAGGAGCTGCTCCACGTCAAGATGAAGCTGGAGGCCGAGATCGAGAACTACCGCAGCCTAATGCACGACATCGCCCCCGACGACAGGTGAGCTAATGATGCACAAACCCAGAGGGAATGGGGGCTCAGTAATCATGACTTGATGTGGGTTGTCATAGCCGGTATTCCCAGTTAGCCCATGGCTTATAATGAGGTACCTATACATAGGATCAAACAACATTCAGTTTCTATAGGATCTGTAGCTGCAACACATTTGCAGTAAACCTGGTATTACATTTTTTTTGTAAGTCGCTCTGGATAAGAGCGTCTGCTAAATGACTTAAATGTAATGTAAATGTAACATTTCAAGTTGCCGGTTAAGTGGTGTTATTTATCCTCTTCCCCAATAGCGTGGACTTTTCTTTAGAGCAGGCAGTGAATTGTGGTAAGTACTGGACACCGGCTCTACTGAACCATCTGATCTGATGTATGGGGAGAAGACACCAGGGAATCCAACATACCATTATATCACTGTCCATCTAAGATGTCTCTGTTTCACGGACCAATCAATCACAGTGCGCTCTAACACCACTCCTGATTGCTGTTCATTCTCAGTTATGGCTAATATCACTTTGTCTGCACTACCTACCTATGTCACTGTATAACTGCATGAAGTCAAAGACATGTTATTAACATGTTGTAGACAGATCCAATGGTATTCTGATTGTGAGTTGTTCCTTGTACGATTGTAAGACATTGATTCATTTGATCCCAATGTTATGTGGATGTGTTGCAGAGGGGGTGTCTATTCCCATTCAATTCATGCAAACATCTGATTCAAGTAGGATGTGCAATTTGATTTGAACATGGCCAATATACTATACATTTCCAATTGAAATTGTATGTCTTCTTCTATTATAGTCTGGTGGAACCGTCCCGATCACGCAATAGCTCACATTCTGATTTAAACAGAAACATAATGGGGAGCGTAGCAATCAGGATGGTTCCACAAGGCTACTTCAATTTCTCAACTGAAAAGCATCCTGCAAAACCTTCAGACTGAGATCTTCTTCCTCTTTCCTGACTCCTCATCAGAGCCGCCCCAGCCACCTAAGAAAGCCTTGATGAAGGATGAGGTTGATGGAAAGGAGGTCCCCAAAAAGACAGAAGCCCCGGCAACTCAGAAAAGTCTCCCTCCAATCCAAGAGGCCCCCACAAAGAAGACAGAAGCCCCTGCAACTCAAGAGAGCCTCCCTACAAAGACAGAGGCCCCTACAAAGGCAGCTAAGGCTGAGACACCAACAACCGAAGCAGTTACCAGCTGAGGAGGATAAACCAAAGAAAGATTCCTCCTCTTGTGTCTTCTTCCTCCTCCGATGCAGACAATAATGACCATAAAGAGAAACCCATAAAGAAGTCTGCCACCCTGAAACCCCCTCCTCACCTCAACCCCCATCCCTCTAGTCTTTTCTCTTCGTGTTTTGAAGCCCAGCATCGTAACTAATGATGTTGTGTATGGTTTGAAGTAGATTTGGTGTTGTTATTCCACTGCATTCTTTCTCAGAGATGTTTCTCTACAAAATAAATATGTTCAACACATTGTTCTTGACTCTGTATCATCAATGCCTTCCAGTTGTCTTGTTCAAGACATTGAATATTGTTTTTATTACCACTGAGTTGTGCAATATTCCCCGGGTAGTAAGCGTAGTGTTGTAGTGGTGGGCCTAAAACTGTTGGACTGAAAACAGTGGCTGTGTGTTTACTGTTCACCCACAGAAACATTGACACTGATCTGAGGAAGTGAGGACTGGAGTTCTGAGGAATTGGATCTAAATCAAACAGAGCTGTTTTCACAGAGAAGCTAAAGTGAAACCAAAGACAATGCAACAGAAAACATGTCGTCTCCCATGAATGACAACTATGGATGATGACATTTAAGATTAGATTCTGTGAAACAAGGACTGGAGTTGTAAGGAATTGTGACTATAGCATGAGGCCAGGTATCAGCAGGTAGCCTAGTCAAGCCAGACGTGTATAGCCATAACAGACATGTTGGTGACCTTATTCAGTGGTGTAAAGTACTTAAGTAAAAAATACTTTAAAGTACTACTTAAGTGGTTTTTTGGGGTATCTGTACTTTACTATTTCAATTTTTGACAACTTTTACTTCACTACATTCCTAAAGAAAATAAGGTAATTTTTACTCAAAACATTTTCCCTCACACCCAAAATTACTCATTACATTTTGAATGCTTAGCAGGATAGGAAGATGGTCCAATTTATGCATTTATCAACAGAACATCCCTGTTCATCCCTAATGCCTCTGATCTGGCGGACTCACTTAACACAAATGCTTTGTTTGTAAATTACGTCTGAGTGTTAGAAAACATGAAAATAGTGGCATCTGGTTTGCTTAATCTAAGCCATTTGAAATGATTTATACTTTTACTTTTGATACTTAAGTATATTTAAAACCAAACACTTTTTAACTTTTACTCAAGTAGTATTCTTTTGTGAGAACTTTACAAACATGTAGGCAGTGAGAGCGAGAGAACAAAGAAGGGGACCAGGCAATAGACGGAGACATATTTCCGACGACATTAGGGCCACTTTGGTGGACCATGTCATAAATCATGGCCTAACGATGAGGGAGGCTGGGCAGAGAGTCCAGCCCAACCTGAGTCGCTACACGGTAGCATCCATAATACGCACATTTAGACTGGCGAACAGGTATGTCTTCTACTTTCTACACTAGACTGTACCTATGTAATTGTTGCACATCATTCTGCATCACAGTACAATACAACGTAGTCCTACAATATTAGGTCTATGCTTAGTGAACCCCAAAAAATGGTGCTGTGAAGTACATGTAATACAGTTTTGATGTTACTGTGTACAGGATGTAAAAAAAAAACCTAACCAATGACATCACATTCTTGGATTTTCTACAGAACTAACAGATGACTGTCACGTCTGCTCCTCCCCTCTGGTGCATGACGTCACCAGAATACTAACCACCGGTCCTGGAATTCATCTTTGTGCACACCTGGCACCCGTTTTTATGGGCACCTGTTAATCATTATGATTCGCACCTGGACTCCATTACCTTCATTTCATTTCCTCCCCTTTATGTCACTCTCCCATGTTCACTCACCAGTTGGTATTGTTCTTGTGTATCGGCGTTCTGCCTTATGTTAGTGTCGTGTTCTTGGTTTTATTAAAATGTTTCACCTGCTTCCGACTCACCGCCCCATCACAACGACCTGAGGGTGGAAGGCAATGTCTGTTTACCCATGAACTGGAATTGGCCATTGTCAATCTAGTGTTGGCAAACACCATCCGCCTACATTAGTTTTTCCCAATTGTTAACACACTAAAATTGGAACTTGAAACGCAATCACCGAAACTCATGTACCAAATCCCTAAACCAAGTCTGCAAAATTGCAAGAACAATTCCTGTTTTACACTCAGTTTTCAATTCTATATCTCACTTTTTGTAAAACACTACACACAGTTCTCTACATTAGGCACAACATTCAAAATGAACATCTCTTTAGTCCCTTTGGAAAGCAACGCCAATCACAATGCCAAGCTCTATACACCAATTGGCAACACCCACTCGTCACAGGTGTAAACACTAGTTGCTGAATTGTTCACTTAGAAATCAGAGCTTTAGCACTATAAAAGGCCACAGATGAGCTCTCCTGTTTTGGAGGAAAATGGAAGTCAATGGTGAAGCAAGAGCTAGAGGTGAAGGAGTGAGAGAAAGAGGAGGAAGAGGAGAACGAGGATGAGGAAGGACAGTTGTCTCAGATGGGCCACATTGGTTGACCATGTGCTCAACCATGGATTGAGTATGAGGGAGGCTGGGCAGAGTTCAGCCCAACCTGAGCCGCTACACGGTTGCATCTATCATCCGTACATTCAGAAATGACAACCGGTAAGTTACCTACCATCTACACTATGCTCTTTATGTATGTATACTGTAGTATACTGCAGTCCGACATATCAGTAGGCCTATGTTACTCAGTGATTGTTGGTCAATTGTTACAGTAATGTCATTTCATATTGAAAGAAAACAGATTATTTTGTCTTACTGTAACCAATCATATATTTGTGGATCTTCTGCAGATCTGAGAGACGGCCAGGCCATGGTGGAAGACCCCGTTCACACCAGAACAGGATACTGCTATTGTGAACACGGTGGTGGCAAACAACACCATTACACTACGGGAAATCCAGAACCACATAATTGCAGACAACACAATATTCAATAACATTCCCCAGGTGGGCTTGTCTACATTGGACCGTGTATTACAGCAGAACCGAATCCAGATTAAACATGTATACAGGGTGCCATTTGAATGAAACTCAGAGGGTTAAAGAACAGCGCTATGAATATATGCAAGTAAGTACTATACTGTGAATTTACTATCATATTAGCACTGTATAGACACATTACAGTACTGTAATCCAGTGTATTGTGCCTCACCATATTGACTGCTCTAGGTCTATGTCACATATTGTCCTGTTGTCTGTTTCAGAGTCTTGGAGCTGGATGCCGCTGCAATTCAGCACGTTTATAGTTCCATTGATGAGGCTGGCTTCAACCTAGCCAAAAGGGGACGGAATACTATTGGCCACCGTGCCACTGTGAATGTCCCTGGACAGCGTGGAGGGAATATCACCATGTGTGCAGCCGTTAGCCAGCAAGGCTATCACCATGCCAACCTTGGTCCCTACAACACCGTCCTTCTCATCACATTCCTGGACACATTACATGGCTTCCTCATTCCAGCCGAGCAGAGGGTGGACCAGAGCAGCCCAGGTATGTTGTCATCTGGGACAACGTGAGTTTCCACCGGGCTGCTCTGGTCCGCAACTGGTTCATCGACCACCCACAATTTATTGTTCTATACCTCCCACCATATTCCTCATTCCTAAACCCTATTGAATATTTTTTTCCGGCATGGCGGTGGAAGGTGTATGATCGCCATCCCCTCGCACACCTGCCTCTTCTCCAGGCAATGGAGGATGCATGTGGTGAAGTTGGTGTGGGGGCTTTCGGCGTCTGGATCCGTCACTCCAGAAGATTCTTTTCCCTGCTGTTTAGCCAGGGAGAACATGGCTTGTGATGTAGATGAGGTTTTTGTGTTTAGAGTTTTGAAAGAACGAGCCACTTTCATTTTTATTTTTGTACAGAAAACCCTTTATCTCACTAAATGTTTTCCTGGTTTTCTCCTGCTGGGTATGGAAAGTGTTACTTACAAAACACAAGTGTTCAAAATACTGTGTCTTGGAAATAAATGACAATGTTACTGTATTGCATTTGTGTGTTTATGTATATTTGATTAGGAATACATTGTTACAGTAATCTTTTACAACCGGCTACAGTGTAACACTGAAAATGCAAAAGGCATAAACCTACTGATGGGATATTCATAGTAGTGTTTTGTGTTGAGCACATCAGTGTGTTGGTTGGTAGACAGATCTAGTCATATGACGTGTCATTTTGATGCAAAAAAACATTTAGGAAAGAAAACAGTTTTTAATGCAGTGTTTGCTTTTGCTAGAGATTTGTAGAGTTTAGCATTTTGTGTTCAGAGTTTGGGGAAAATGGGTCAAAGATTCAGCAAACGTGTGGAAAACTTTAACTGTGAGAGCAAATCATTGCAGATCACACAACATTCCATAATATCAACCGTGTCAGTATGTCAACACTGCCGCATCTTGCGTCAACACCAACTTACAATGACGCAGCTGTCCAGGGTTCCATTTGAGAGGAACAGCGTTAGTCAAAGACCTTCGCTATGACTACGTGCAAGTAAATGTCACTGAACTACTGTCGTACAGTAATGGCAGTAGATTGTGTCCTATTGGCACTGTATAGATACATTCAGACAAAGCAGTATGTGACCTAGGCAGGTGCCCCCATTCTGGATGTGGGGACACCTGCCTTGCTTGTAGTTTTGACTGAATGTGTCTGACCCAACCCACCCCATCCTTGTGTGAAAATGTAGATATTGTTGTCCTGTGTTTTGAGTTACGCCATATTCACGGTACAGTGTATGCATCTGTTACAGAGAGTCCTGGACTTTGATGCAGTTGCACAGCCTCATGAGTTAATTTTCATTGAAGCTGGATTCAATCTAAAACCAGGCGTCGGGGCCGACATGTTATAGGACAAAGAGCCGTTGTGAATGTCCCTGGGCAGCGAGGGGGAAATATCACCTTGTGTGCTGCCATTAGTCTACAAGGAGTTCTCCATCACCATGCCACCCTAGGTCCCTACAATACTACACACATAATCATATTTCTGGATGCACTACATAATGCAGTTGTACAGAACGGACCAGAGCAGCCCAGGTTTGTTGTCATCTGGGATGTTAGTTTCCACCAGGCTGCTCTGGTCAGGGACTGGTTCACCAACCACAACTTCACAGTTGTGTACTTGCCCCCTTACTCCCCATTTCTCAATCCGATTGAGGAATTCTTTTCGGCTTGGCATTGGAAAGTTTATGACCACCAACCACATGCCCGCCTGCCTCTTCTGCAAGCGAAGGAAGAAGCATTCAGAGACATTGAGGTGGGGTCAGTCCAGGGTTGGATACGCAAGGTGATTATTTTCCCTGTTTCCTAACCAGGGATGACATTGCTTGTGATGTGGATGAGGTGATGTGGCCAGACCCTAACAGAAGGTGGGATCCATAAACCATCCACCCCATCCCTTACAATACTATTTTTTGTTTAGCTTTGCACTGTAATTTTACTGTAATAATTTGTTTCCATGAGTTTACAGTAACATATTGTATTAATTACTGTACTGTAATTCTACTTTGTGTTTTTTGTTTTGTTTGTAAAAACCTGCAATGGCAAAAAATAAGCTGTACATTTTTTTTCTGAAGCCTTTATATTTTTGTGTTCATTGAAATGTGAGTATATGTACTGTATTGGAACAATCTTTCACAGAAGCCTGTATGAGAAAATTTAAAAGGTATATAAAGTACTAAAGACAGCAGTGTTTTGTATAAAGTACATCAGTGTGTTGCTGCTTTGAAAGAGTAATTCAAATGGTGCATGTGCGTACCATTTTGTTGCAAAAATGCCAGTTTGAAAAGGTTTTGATTGCAGAGTTTCATTTTGACATAGAAGTGAGATGTTTATCTCCAAGTGTTGTGTCTTATTTGGCTTGTGTGTATAGTTTTGACACAAAGAGCCATATTCCGTAAGCAATCACAAAAAAACTGTAAGGCACCTTTACTTTTACTCAAGTATGACAATACAGTACTTTTCCCACCATGACCTTATTTGACCTTTTCTGCTGATTTTGAGACACGGTTCGATCCCTCTTTGGGGCTCTACTTATTGAGTAAATAAAACACTAAACAATCACAACACAGTCACTATTGGTCACTCTATTATGGATTATTATTCTAATATGTATTCATTATAGAATGTTGTCAGTTATTAAAGAGTACATTTGTTAACTGCACTGTAGAGAGTTGTAGACCTAGACATCTCCAATCCTAAAAGCATATATAAAATAAACAATTACAATTTATTTACATATTTACATAGTGTGTGTGTGAGAGAGATAGGAGAGTGTGTGTGTGCATTTTGTGTTTAATTTTTCCTTGTCAGCCACCCATCTCTGCTTTTCTGCTTTATAAAAAGCTGAGGTCTGGAACTCCCTCTAGGTCATCTCTCTCTCTCCATTCCTTGGCCTTGGTTGCCTGATGACTCACCCTGAATGTAATTCCTCTGCTCTATCGATCGCTACATACATTCACTGTGGAGAAGAAACATCAGTTTGTCCAGGAACTATCTGGCCAGCTGGACTTAGATATCTGGCTGGCCTGCCGGTGTCACGGCTGTCAAAAGGAGAGGACCAAGGTGCAGCGTGTGTGTAGTTCCACATTTTATTTAATCTGTGAAACTTTGCAATACATAAATAAACTAAATTGACAAAACAACAAACCGTGACGCAGAGGAGAAACAAACACTTCTCAAAAAGAATCACCCACAAAACCCAGGAAGAAAAACCCCTACTTAAGTATGATCTCCAATTAGAGACGAGGACCAGCTGCCTCCAATTGGAGATCATCCCAAACAATCCAACATAGAAATACAAAAACTAGAACCTAAGAACATAGAAATAGAAAACATAGGAAAACACAAAACACCCCCTGTCACGCCCTGACCTACTCTACCATAGAAAATAACATCTTACTATGGTCAGGACGTGACAGCCGGACCTACCTACTTGGCCGGACCTAGCTGCCTTTCTGGCCGGCTGGCCAGACATAGCTGTCATGTTTTCTATTCATCGTAACTAATGATGTTGTGTACAGTGTGAAGTCGATTTGGTGTTGTTATTCCACTGCATTCTTTCTCAGAGATGTTTCTCTACAAAATAAATATGTTCAACACATTGTTCTTGACTCTGTATCATCACTGCCTTCCAGTTGTCTTGTTCAAGACATTGAATATTGTTTTTATTACCACTGAGTTGTGCAATATTCCCCGGGTAGTAAGCGTAGTGTTGTAGTGGTGGGCCTAAAACTGTTGGACTGAAAACAGTGGCTGTGTGTTTACTGTTCACCCACAGAAACATTGACACTGATCTGAGGAAGTGAGGACTGGAGTTCTGAGGAATTGGATCTAAATCAAACAGAGCTGTTTTCACAGAGAAGCTAAAGTGAAACCAAAGACAATGCAACAGAAAACATGTCGTCTCCCATGAATGACAACTACAGTTGTTGAAGTGTAAGATTAGGTTCTTTGTAAGACGTGTGGCATTACAGAGTTGGCAAGAGCACGAGCAAATAGATCTACCGGTTCTGCTGTACTGTACCCATGGTAAAATAAAGTAGGCAGGCCTCCACATACTCTCCTCGGTATTACTCCACACCAGTTTGACAGCTATACATAACATTACTGAGAAAGGATGTTGACAATGTGTCCATCATCCCCCAATCACTCAGTGGTGCCAACTTGTAACGAGTGGTACTTTATCCTTTATCCTTTACTTTATCCTCTTTTGGAAGAAGCTAGCTAGCTAACGAAGAACAACAAAGAATATCTAGTTAACAGAAGAAAACAAAGAGAAAATCAGGACAGAAGAAAAAGGATATCAAAGTGAAACAGTTCTCTAAAGACACAAGAGACAATAATACAAGAAACAACACTTCTGTAGCTTGTCAACTATGTGTCTGTCTATCCCTGTTCTCTCCTCTCTGCACAGGCCATACAAACGCTTCACACCGCGTGGCCGCTGCCACTCTAACCTGGTGGTCCCAGCGCGCACGACCCACGTGGAGTTCCAGGTCTCCGGCAGCCTCTGGAACTGCCGGTCTGCAGCCAACAAGGCTGAGTTCATCTCAGCCTATGCTACCCTCCAGTCCCTAGACTTCCTGGCGCTGACGGAAACATGGATTACCACAGATAACACTGCTACTCCTACTGCTCTCTCTTCGTCTGCCCACGTGTTCTCGCATACCCCTAGAGCATCGAGCCAGCGGGGTGGTGGCACTGGAATCCTCATCTCTCCCAAGTGGACATTCTCTCTTTCTCCCCTGACCCATCTGTCTATCTCCTCATTTGAATTCCATGCTGTCACAGTTACCAGCCCTTTCAAGCTTAACATCCTTATCATTTATCGCCCTCCAGGTTCCCTTGGAGAGTTCATCAATGAGCTTGACGCCTTGATAAGTTCCTTTCCTGAGGATGGCTCACCTCTCACAGTTCTGGGTGACTTTAACCTCCCCACGTCTACCTTTGACTCATTCCTCTCTGCCTCCTTCTTTCCACTCCTCTCCTCTTTTGACCTCACCCTCTCACCTTCCCCCCCTACTCACAAGGCAGGCAATACGCTTGACCTC
Source organism: Salmo salar (assembly GCF_965601325.2). NCBI lineage: Eukaryota > Metazoa > Chordata > Actinopteri > Salmoniformes > Salmonidae > Salmo > Salmo salar. The sequence continues at coordinate 77,913,005 of NC_138306.1, read as the reverse complement.
ATCTTTACTAGATGCTGTTCTTCCACTAATCTCATTGCAACTCCCCTCCAAATCTCCGACCACTACCTTGTATCCTTTTCCCTCTTGCTCTCATCCAACACTTCTCACTCTGCCCCTACTCGGATGGTATTGCGCCGTCCCAACCTTCGCTCTCTCTCTCCCGCTACTCTCTCCTCTTCCATCCTATCATCTCTTCCCTCTGCTCAAACCTTCTCCAACCTATCTCCTGATTCTGCCTCCTCAACCCTCCTCTCCTCCCTTTCTGCATCCTTTGATTTTCTCTGTCCCCTATCCTCCAGGCCGGCTCGGTCCTCCCCTCCTGCTCCGTGGCTCGACGACTCACTACGAGCTCACAGAACAAGGCTCCGGGCAGCCGAGCGGAAATGGAGGAAAACTCGCCTCCCTGCGGACCTGGCATCCTTTCACTCACTCCTCTCTACATTCTCCTCTTCTGTCTCTGCTGCTAAAGCCACTTTCTACCACTCTAAATTCCAAGCATCTGCCTCTAACCCTAGGAAGCTCTTTGCTACCTTCTCCTCCCTCCTGAATCCTCCTCCCCCTCCCCCCCCCCTCCTCCCTCTCTGCGGATGACTTCGTCAACCATTTTGAAAAGAAGGTTGACGATATCCGATCCTCGTTTGCTAAGTCAAACGACACCGCTGGTCCTGCTCACACTGCCCTACCCTGTGCTTTGACCTCTTTCTCCCCTCTCTCTCCAGATGAAATCTCGCGTCTTGTGACGGCCGGCCGCCCAACAACCTGCCCACTTGACCCTATCCCCTCCTCTCTTCTCCAGACCATTTCCGGAGACCTTCTCCCCTTCCTCACCTCGCTCATCAACTCATCCTTGACCGCTGGCTACGTCCCTTCCGTCTTCAAGAGAGCGAGAGTTGCACCCCTTCTGAAAAAACCTACACTCGATCCCTCCGATGTCAACAACTACAGACCAGTATCCCTTCTTTCTTTTCTCTCCAAAACTCTTGAACGTGCCGTCCTTGGCCAGCTCTCCTGCTATCTCTCTCAGAATGACCTTCTTGATCCTAATCAGTCAGGTTTCAAGACTGGGCATTCAACTGAGACTGCTCTTCTCTGTGTCACGGAGGCTCTCCGCACTGCTAAAGCTAACTCTCTCTCCTCTGCTCTCATCCTTCTAGACCTATCTGCTGCCTTTGATACTGTGAACCATCAGATCCTCCTCTCCACCCTCTCCGAGTTGGGCATCTCCGGCGCGGCCCACGCTTGGATTGCATCCTACCTGACAGGTCGCTCCTACCAGGTGGCGTGGCGAGAATCTGTCTCCGCACCATGCGCTCTCACCACTGGTGTCCCCTAGGGCTCTGTTCTAGGCCCTCTCCTATTCTCGCTATACACCAAGTCACTTGGCTCTGTCATATCCTCACATGGTCTCTCCTATCATTGCTATGCAGACGACACACAATTAATCTTCTCCTTTCCCCCTTCTGATAACCAGGCGGCGAATCGCATCTCTGCATGTCTGTCAGACATATCAGTGTGGATGACGGATCACCAGCTCAAGCTGAACCTCGGCAAGACGGAGCTGCTCTTCCTCCCGGGGAAGGACTGCCCGTTCCATGATCTCGCCATCACGGTTGACAACTCCCTTGTGTCCTCCTCCCAGAGTGCTAAGAACCTTGGCGTGATCCTGGACAACACCCTGTCGTTCTCCACTAACATCAAGGCGGTGACCCGATCCTGTAGGTTCATGCTCTACAACATTCGCAGAGTACGACCCTGCCTCACACAGGAAGCGGCGCAGGTCCTAATCCAGGCACTTGTCATCTCCCGTCTGGATTACTGCAACTCGCTGTTGGCTGGGCTCCCTGCCTGTGCCATTAAACCCCTACAACTCATCCAGAACGCCGCAGCCCGTCTGGTGTTCAACCTTCCCAAGTTCTCTCACGTCACCCCGCTCCTCCGCTCTCTCCACTGGCTTCCAGTTGAAGCTCGCATCCGCTACAAGACCATGGTGATTGCCTACGGAGCTGTGAAGGGAACGGCACCTCCATACCTTCAGGCTCTGATCAGGCCCTACACCCAAACAAGGGCACTGCGTTCATCCACCACTGGCCTGCTGGCCCCCCTACCTCTGAGGAAGCACAGTTCCCGCTCAGCCCAGTCAAAACTGTTCGCTGCTCTGGCACCCCAATGGTGGAACAAGCTCCCTCACGACGCCAGGACAGCGGAGTCAATCACCACCTTCCGGAGACACCTGAAACCCCACCTCTTTAAGGAATACCTAGGATAGGATAAAGTAATCCTTCTAACCCCCCCCTTAAAAGATTTAGATGCACTATTGTAAAGTGGTTGTTCCACTGGATATCATAAGGTGAATGCACCATTTTGTAAGTCGCTCTGGATAAGAGCGTCTGCTAAATGACTTAAATGTAAATCCTTGACTGAACTCTCAAATCTCCACCATTGTCATGTTCCCTAGCAACAGGTAAAATGACATGTGTTTGTTATCTCAAGATAATGTGTTGCCAAAGGAGACGCAGCTATCCCTTGAAAGGAAACTCATGGCTGACAATGATCTAAGGAAACGAGGTCTGGAGTTCTAAGGAACGGTATCTAGATAAAACGGCAAAAAAGAAACAAGGAAACAACTTTGGTTGATGTGAGATGAAGTTCTGCCAAACAAGGACTGAAGTTGTAAAGATACTAGGACATGATGGCAGGTATCGACAGGTAGCCTAGCGGTTAGAGAAGCCAGCAACCGGAGGGTTGCTAGGTCGAATCCCGGGTCTTAAGAGAAAAATCATGTGTGACGTTAGCTGGCAACGGGAGGGTTGCTGGTATCAAATGCTAGATGCCGTCGCGCCCTTGAACAAGGCACTTAACCCCCACAATTGCGCCGTAGTATGGCAGCCCCCTTCTCCAACCTGTATGTGTACCTTTTTGTCTTTTGGAGGAGTTGGGATAAAGTGCAAGTCACATTTCTGTTGGACCTTGTACCTGTACAATTGGACAAATAAAGTCATGTTAATGTGAGATTAAGGTCTGTGAAACCACAACACAGAAAATAATGATTTTTATAAGACTGGTTTATTTTTCCAATGACAATGGTACAGACAACATGGAAGCATAGAGAGGAGGAAAGAGAGGGGTTCTGAAGTTATGGACACCACCATGGAGGTAGGAGGGGTTCTGAAGTTATGGACACCACCAGGGAGGGAGAGAGAGAGAGGAGGGGTTCTGAAGTTATGGACACCACCAGGGAGGGAGAGAGAGAGAGGAGGGGTTCTGAAGTTATGGACACCACCAGGGAGGGAGAGAGAGAGAGGAGGGGTTCTGAAGTTATGGACACCACCAGGGAGGGAGAGAGAAAGAGGAGGGGTTCTGAAGTTATGGACACCACCAGGGAGGGAGAGAGAAAGAGGAGGGGTTCTGAAGTTATGGACACCACCAGGGAGGGAGAGAGAGAGAGGAGGGGTTCTGAAGTTATGGACACCACCAGGGAGGGAGAGAGAGAGAGGAGGGGTTCTGAAGTTATGGACACCACCAGGGAGGGAGAGAGAGAGAGGAGGGGTTCTGAAGTTATGGACACCACCAGGGAGGGAGAGAGAGAGAGGAGGGGTTCTGAAGTTATGGACACCACCAGGGAGGGAGAGAGAGAGAGAGGAGGGGTTCTGAAGTTATGGACACCACCAGGGAGGGAGAGAGAGAGAGAGGAGGGGTTCTGAAGTTATGGACACCACCAGGGAGGGAGAGAGAGAGAGGAGGGGTTCTGAAGTTATGGACACCACCAGGGAGGGAGAGAGAGAGAGGAGGGGTTCTGAAGTTATGGATACCACCAGGGAGGGAGGGAGCAAGGTAAGAGTACCAAATGGAGTAAAAGATATCGTATCAAAACATTTCATATATATATATTTATATAGGACTAATAATTATCTTTTAACTATGCAAAGGAAGGAATGCCCTTTTTATTTGTTTAAGCCTCGATTTCTACTAAGAGACAACTTTATTCAAAGAGGAGACAACTTTATTTTAAAAAGACACAGGATAGACACGCGGGGCTTTAGGGGCCTGTGATCCTGTCCGATGTGGAGTCGAGTCTCAGTGTGGCACGATTGGGCGTGTCCAGGGGTCAGAGTGCGCGTGTGGCCCAGCCTCAGCGGGAGAACGTCTTGCCCCTGAAAACAGACAAAAAAAAAAAAGTTAGCCAGAAATCAATTAAAAAGTCTTGCCACACAGACACTTTATTGGCAGCTCGCCCTAAAGCCTATTCTACAGAGGGCTTGGGGCGGCAGAGTAGCCTAGTGGTTAGAGCGTTGGACTAGTAACTGGAAGGTTGCAAGTTCAAATCCCCGAGCTGACAAGGTACAAATCTGTCGTTCTGCCCCTGAACAAGGCACTGTTCCTAGGCCGTCATTGTAAATAAGAACTTGTTCTTATCTGACTTGCCTAGTTAAATAAAGGTTAATAAAAAATTCCTGCTTCTAGGTGTTATTCCTCGCCCGCCACGAGGTCCAAGGTAGGCTCCTCGTTGGCGCTGACTAGGTGACAAACTTGTTGAAAGATATAGTTGACAGCTGAAGGCAGATACAGTGCCTTCTGAAAGTATTTATACCCCTCGACTTATTCCACATTTGTTGTGTTACAGCCTGAATTCCAAATATATTTCCCCCCCCCCCTCATCCATCTACACACAATACCCCATAATGTCAAAAAGAAAACATGCTTATTTTACAAATGTTTGAAAATGTATTGAAAATGAAATACATGGGGCCTCCCGAGTGGCGCAGTGGTCTAGGCACTGCATCAGTGTTTGAAGCGTCACTACAGACCCGTGTTCAATCCCAGGCTGTGTTACAACCGGCCGTGACTCGGAGTCCCAAAGGGCGGTGCACAATTGGCCGGGTTAGGGGAGGGTTTGGCCAGGGGAGCTTTACTTGGCTCATTGCGACTCCTTGTGGTGGCCTGGGCACCTGCAGGCTGACTGTCAGTTAAACAGCATTTCCTCCAACACATTGGTGCAGCTGGCTTCCGGGTTAAGCGGGCAGGTGTTAAGAAGCGCAGTTTGGCGGGTCATGTTTCGGAGGACACATGACTCAACCTTCACCTCTCCCGAGCCCGTTGGTGAGAAAAGGGGGGTAAAATAAATTTAAAAAAACATATACGGTACCAGTCAGAAGTTGGGACACCTACACATTCAAGTTTAAAAAATAAATACAAATTGTACTATTTTTACATTGTAGAATAACACATGGAATCATGTAGTAACCAACAAAAAAAAAAGTGTAAAATCAAAATATATTTTATATTTGAGATTCTTCAAAGTAGCAACCATTTGCCTTGACAGCTTTGCACACTCTCGGCATTCTCTCAACCAGCTTCATGAGGTAGTCACCTGGAATGATTAAACAAGGCACACCTGTTAATTAAAAGTTAATTTGTGGAATTTCTTTCCTTCTTAACCCTCCTGCTGTGTTCCTGCTCGAATTGGACCGATTTACATGTTCTCTCTGAAAAATGTAGGTCATTTAACCTGATTCTCATAAGGTTACATGACTTTGTCCACACAGGGCATCTGAACACACAAAATACATGATGATTTTCATAACATTTTGGGTGTTTTATTTAACTTTTGTACACCTATGGTGTTCCCGGTCAAAAATGACCGGTCATCAGAAATGAATGGGTGAGACTACAATTATCGTATAAAATTGAGTTCAGGCACATGCCCATTCATCAGATGGACACACTTCCTCTCCCAGACCCCCACATACATGTGTGTTTGAGCGCACACACCCACCCCTCACTCCCCTTCTTGGCTTCCATGGCAACCCCCACGGGAAACTTTCCTCAACAGATATCTTTCCCCCATGGGAACCACATTCTCACAAACAAAATCGCAACATTGTTTCAATAATATATAGAACTTCACAGCTCTGGTATATAAAGCTTTTTTGAGGCCTTGCTCACAATCCATTCTGTGGCAGCACAATGACCAAACGATATACTGTATGTGAGGCTCTTGATCATATCTTTGATCATGACACTGATGAGGAGGAGAGAGTCCTTGTTAAACTTTGACACAAAGTAGTCTGTGATAAATAGCACAATATGTTTCACCTGAGTATTTGTTATAGTCAAAATAATCCATACATTATGCTTTTTTTTACTCAAAAACAAGTTGTAAGAGCTCAGGTCAATGAGTCCTACAGGCCATAAATAGCAAACAGAAGTTCAAAACGTCTAATGTTCACAAGAACTTAAGTTGATAAAAAGATCTAACACAACATTAGTTGATAATAAATGCATTATGGATTCATAATCAGCTATAAAATGGGGACGGTCATTTTGGACCGGGAACACGTAATTCATTCAATGAAACAAACAGGAGGGATAATGCGCTTGAGCCAATCAGTTGTGTTGTGACAAGGTAGGGGGATATACAGAAGATAGACCCATTATGGCAAGAACAGCTCAAATAAGCAAAGAGAAACGACAGTCCATCATTACTTTAAGACATGAAGGTCTGTCAATACGGAACATTTCAAGAACGTTGAACGTTTCTTCAAGTGCAGTCGCAAAAACCATCAAGCGCTATGATGAAACTGGCTCTCATGAGAACCGCCACAGGAAAGAAAGACCCAGAGTTACCTCTGCTGCAGAGGATAAGTTCATTACAGTTACCAGCCTCAGATTGCAGCCCAAATAAATGCTTCACGGAGTTCAAGCAACAGACACATCAACTGTTCAGAGACTGTGTGAACATGGTTGAATTGCTGCAAAGAAACCACTACTAAAGGACACCAATAAGAAGAAGAGACTTGCTTGGGCCAAGAAAGACAAGCAATGGACATTAGACAGGTGGAAATCTGTCCTTTGGTCTGATTAGTCCAAATGTGAGTTTGTTTCCAACCGCCGTGTCTTTGTGAGACGCAGAGTAGGTGAATGGCTGATCTCCGCAATGACTGACCTTCATGTCTTAAAGTAATGAATTGTCATTTCTCTTTGCTTATTTGAGCGGTTGTATTGCCCCAAACATAACACTTTTTTGTATTCAAAACAAAAATGTAATTGCTTTGCCACATTTTCTGCAGCATTACTTCAGTGCCTTGTTCCAAACAGGATGCATGTTTTGGAATATTTTTATTCTGTACAGGCCTCCTTTTCACTCTGTAAATTAGGTTAGTATTGTGAAGTAACTACAATGTTGTTGATCCATCCTCATTTTGCTCCCATCACAGCCATTAAACTGTTTTAAAGTCACCATTGGACTCACTGTCATATCCCTGAGCAGTTTCCTTCCACTCTGGCAACAGAGTTAGGAAGAACATCTGTATCTTTGTATTGATACACCATCCAAAGTGTAATAATAGCTTCACCATGGTCAAAGGGATATTCAATGTCTGCTTTTTACATTTTTAGCCATTTTCCAATGGGTGCCCTTCTTTGCAAGGCATTGGAAAACCTCCCTGGTCTTTGTGGTTGAACCGGTGTTTGAAATTCACTGCACGACTGAGGGACCTTACAGATAATTCATTGTATGTACAGAGATTAGGTAGTTATTAAAAAATCATGTTAAACACTATTATAGCACAGAGAGTGAGTCCATGCAATTTATTATGTGACTTGTTAAGGACATTTCTACTCCTGAACTTATTTCGGCTTGAATCCTTATTGACTCACCACATTTCAGCTTTTCATTAATTTGTAAAACATAATTCCACTTTGACATTACGGGGTATTGTGTGTAGGCCAGTTTAATCCATTTTAAATTGAAGCTGTAACAGAAGGTGGAAAAAGGGGTGTGAATACTTTCAGACGACCCTGTAGATTAGGGCTGACAATATAGTCGACTAGTCGATTGTTTGGTTGATAGGCTGTTAGTCGACCTAGATTTCTTTAATCGAGCAAAACATCATTGTTATTTTAAATCACTGTGTACAAAACACCCGTCTGATTGGTGCCTGTCTGAGTGGACTGATCCATTGTGGAGGCCTTGGGGATGGCACAGTCCAAGACGTGCTACTGAAATTGTATATGGTTACATTATGTAAGAACAACGGTGCAACAGAAATAAAAATATCATTTTATAACAAATGCGCTTTCTCCCGTGTTGGCTAGTGGTCGCGGTTGTGAAACATCAGTGCGCTGCATCTACAGAAATAAGACAGATCCTACTTCTGTTGCCTGTTTGAGTGTTAACAACCTACTGACACTGAGCACCAAGCCTCACGCAACAATTTCACAAATTCAGACGTTTTTAATCTTTGCTATGCTGAAATAAAGGCTATACACTTTTTCCGTTAGACCAGCCTCTAGTATTATTTAGTGTCGTTTACACGGTTACAAATTGCCTGAAATTATATTTACAATAACCCTCCTTTTCCCTTATTGTTATTATAATAATTTATGTCTATCATTAGTAGGTTTAGTATAGCAGCCTTATATAACCACCATCAGGCTGTAGGCCTAAAAGCCCATCCTGCTTAATACCATAACTTAGGCCTATATTTCAATACTTGTATAGGCTACTGTATCAATAATTAATTTGTTCATGTCATCACACAGCATACGAGTCATTCATGATGTGAAATGCAATCAAGCAATTTAGTTTAAAAATAAAATAAAGCAACCATTGAATAATTAGCATAAACAATAAATAGCCCTAAACCATTCCATTCACGAATGGGACTGTTTAGTCCTTGCTGCAATAAAGGCTTTACAAAAAAACGTTAGAAACACACACTGGTATGCTTACCATTATTTAGTGTTGTTTATATTGTTCCTAACAGTCACAAAACTTATATTATAATCTAACAGCACCTGTTTGGCACACATAGATCTAATATGGACACAGCGCTTCCTAACTACCATCCTATAGGTTCTCTCTCCAACCCTGTTCCTGGAGAACAACCATCCTATAGGTTCCCTCTCCAACCCTGTTCCTGGAGAACAACCATCCTATAGGTTCTCTCTCCAACCCTGTTCCTGGAGAACTACCTTCCTATAGGTTCTCTCTCCAACCCTGTTCCTGGAGAACAACCATCCTATAGGTTCCCTCTCCAACCCTGTTCCTGGAGAACAACCATCCTATAGGTCCTCTCTCCAACCCTGTTCCTGGAGAACTACCATCCCAGCGCTCCATAACACATTTTTCTTGATCTCCAGTACTTACTACAACTAGTCAAATTTATTCCAGACATCTGACTTCCCTTTTACCTCCTGTGCAACCAGTAAACATTCCCGTTTCGAGTTTGTCACGTCCTCTGCATCCATTTTGCTGTCACATGTGTTATGGTGTTCAGAGTTTGTTATAACCAATTTATTGACGTGGTTATGATATGCTATTGGTCAGGCCCTATTGGTCACATGCATGCGAGGGTTGAGAGCAAGGGTTGAGGGAATAAGCAATATACACACTGTTGATGTGTGGTGGTCGCTGCAGTAGGGAGGAGAGAGTGAAGGGGTGTTCGTCACACAGTCGCTCAATGTCCGGCACAATCAAATCAATTGCGGTCGGACTCCCTCTATTCATCTGTGTGTCTTAATTATTGAATCAAACAGTTCGCTTAAAGCATCAGACAAGCTCAGTACATATAGTTGATTTGATTAAAAGACATTCGATGCGTCTATATGGAAAAATACACATTTAAAAATGTTGACCAATCGATTGGTCGAAAGAACAGAAGACTCTTGGTCAACACACAGAAGGTCAGCACATATGGCCTTCATGCAGGAGTAAAAAAAATACAGACACCACACCTTCCAACTAAATGTTGACCCAACTATGTCAACTACCGCTGACTAAATCCCAGAATGTGAAACAAGAGTACACCCCTGCTTCCTTCCACCCAGAGCAGAGACAAGGGCTCTTCTGTTTCAGACAGAGGGGGAGTGCTGGTCAGATCCACAGATCCCACACAGCAATAGGGACCAACCTGAGTGTGAGGAGCTTGTAAAAATTCCACCTGAGCCCACTTCAAACAGCGCTGCTAGTGTCAGAGCAGTTCTAGTAGGACACACACAATGAACGAACCAACACACAACTGTTGAAACAAGACCGCCCTCACAAACACAGTAGCCTACAGACAATAGAACATTACAGGAGGGTTCTAAGGAATTTGTAGAATCTATTCTTTTATCAGCTTCTAAGGAATCTCTGCAATCCATTCATTTATCAGCTGTGGTTTGGGCGAAGGCTGCAACTTGGTACCAGAGATGTAGAGAGAGCACACACTTCCACCCTGGCTGTCCCTCTCCGTCTGACTGCTGTTCACCACACAGCGCCGATGAGTGTGTGTTCGGTGGTATTTAATTAAGAAAGGAATGTCGAGGTGGGCGAGGGACGTGAAAACATTTCATACACAACATTTTAAAAAAGCATTATCAGGGACAATCAGATCTGGGGACATGGTGAAAGTAGCCAGTGTGCTTCAATAAATGATAACAGATGAACTGATCTCTTTGATCTTTGAGAACAGGCTGCACTCACAGGCACACAGTTCCAGCAGGATGAATTTCCCATATGACTTGTTTTTAAGGACAGAAGTGTCCTACAGGCAGTGCTGCTAGCTAGAGTCAACATTAGGTCACCCACATCCCAGTGAACCCAATGGCTGGCAGTGGAATAAGCCAGACCTGGGTCCAAATAGTATGTATATTTTTTTCAACTACTCTGAACGTTTTGTTCGAGCATTGGCTGGAGTGCCAGGTGGGCGGGGCTTGCACTTTTGGGACTATTCCATTAGTTCCAGGCAAGCTCAATCAAGCACAGTGCAGGACCATATTCTAAAAGCATCTGAGAGTAGGTGTGCTGATCTAGGATCCCCCTCCCACATAAACATGTAATACTATCCATAGTGAGCTAAAAGGCTAAACTGATACTTACGACATGGTCTTCATCTCCTTCTTCTCAGCGTCGGGTCGAGCCCTGTTCAACACCTTGAGGAAGTCGGAAGTCTTAGCCCTCATACGTGTGTGGATGTAGGCCTGGAGGGGACAGAGACATACCTTAATACACACCTACTGAACCAACAGCTCACACACACTAACTGATCTCAACTCATACCAGGCAGGAATCTGAAAAGCACATATTTACACACCTGTAACTTTTTACGATGGAAAGCCCATCAGATACCTTTATGATCACAGACTGCAGCGTTTTACCATGCTAGTGCCGGTAAAGTAGGGCAGGTAAAGCAGGGTCCTAGTTAGGACAGGTAAAGTTATTCCCTCAACCCTTGCTTAATCTATGTCCAGAAAACTGTTCCTTTACATGGTAGTGCAGGTATGGTAGGGCCCTAGTAAGGGCAATAGTTCATGCTCATTTTGGAGCACTATATTGGGTAGTGCAGGTACAGTAGTGTCCTAGTTAGGGCAGTGCAGAAGTTAGGACTAATAGGGTCCTAGTTAGTATAGTAGTTAGGGAAGTCACCTTGGAGCACTTTATGTGGTAGTGCAGGTAGTCCCTGAAGGTGTGGATGAGGTTGATGGTGTTGTCTCTGGCGTTGGCATTGGTGTGACGTGGGAACAGGACTGAGAGGACAGGAGAAATAACACATTACCACAAAGACATTGGAATTAGGCTGATGACTGACCTGATATTCAAACTAATGTTTGTTCATGATCATCCAGTGACTACTTTCTATCATGTCACTAGCGTTAGAAACAGACTAATTAATTGCATGTCTAGTTTAAGTAAACAAAATATATATTTAATGGTCACACAATTCAGCTCTAGGCACTATATTGTACAGTACACCCATGTAATTCCCAGGAAGGCCCAAAATCCCATTTGGAAGAGTCCAGGAATCAGAAGGGAATAAGCAGGAAATCCAGAATCCTCCAGCCAGGATTTGTGGAAAACCTGGGAAAAGTTGGTACAGACCGAAGGTGATGTAGCCGATGTTGTCTCCAACGGCGGCATCAGTGTCCTTCAGCTCCAGCGGCGGCTCCCGGTGGCTGAACAGAACCTGGGGGGCAGTGTGACTGGCTCGCCGACCCTCCTTAAACTCCTACACACAGAGACAGAGAGAGCAACACAGACAGACAGTGAGACACATACAAAGAGCGACACACACACACTAAGGTTGTCCATGACAAATACCTAATAGTGTAGAGAGCAAATAAGATATTTAATAAATCATTTACACAGACATGGAGAGGTGATGGGGTTTCATCATTACTGTAGTGAACTGCCTTTAGGCAACAGCGCAAAGATACTTTGGCACCCTTTCTCCTTTTCACAACTACATACTGTATTGTAATTACATCATTTTGTACCGTACATAGTGCTGCCAAGCTCGTTTTAATCATGTGAGAGGCGGTTCCTGTTAAGGGTAATGAAAACTTGAGTAGGGATGCATGATATATCAGCATCGGCCAATATTAGCTAAAAATGCCAATGTGCAATACCGATGTCAAAGCAGACGTGCATACCTATAACGTAGGTACATGATGTAATGACGCCACGTAAGATTTTGCGCTACACAGCATTCCAAACCTATTCCACAATGTCTGCTGTGTGGATCGATCAGTCAATAAGTCAAGCAGTCATTTGAAAGAGTAAGAACATTTCAGCGAGACAACTCAAAGGCCAAATCCATTAAAACGGCAAGATAATAGAATTCGTTGTCCTTGACAACCGTTCTCTGTCATGGGTGATGTTGGCTTTCGCCGACTGGTCGAGCACCGGTACACACTACCAAGTGTGCTATTTTTCAGATGTTGTCCTACCGGAGTTACACAGTAATAGCATCACGACTGACATTTGGACCAGCGATATCAGCCCCATGAGCATGCTGAGTCTGACAGCACAGTGGGTCGTCGAACCGTATTTCATGCTCATGAATGTGCTGGTTGTCACACTGCTGCTGCCATTTCAATGGCGTTTGAGAACATGTTTGAAACATGAACACACTAGCTAGCTCCATTCGAACAACTGACTGGAGAAATAAGCTCATCAACAGCAGACATGATACCCTCTGTCATGGCACTGAAACGCCTGCTCAACAAAACTGCCCACACAGGCTGTGAACAAGCGAGTCGGTGGCATTCTCTTTACTGTGTCGCCACCATGCTTGATGCTAGGTACAAGGACCACTACCTCGATGCAGACAAGAAACAGGGTTTACGTGAAATGTTACATACACAGCTGGACAAGATGGAAACGGACACAGTGACCGTGCCCACCGAGGAAGAGAGGCCACGGACAGACAGCTGAAACTTCACTGCTTGACATGTATGATGAAATCCTGGTTAAGAATGAAACGACTGAACGAAACAGCACAGCAAGTAAGTGAAAGAAATTAGTTTTGATTATGTTTTACTGGTAATGGGGACAGACGTACATGCCAACAAAATAACTTTTTTGTCAGTGTGGTAACCTTTATTTTACTAGGCAAGTCAGTTAAGAACAAATTGTTATTTACAATGACGGCCTAACACGGACAACGCTGGGGCAATTGTGCGCCACCCTATGGGACTCCCAATCACGGCCGGATGTGATACAGCCTGGATTCGAACCAGAGACTGTAGTGACTCCTCCTGCACTGAGATGCAGTGCTTTAGACCGCTGCATCCATGTGTGTTTTAACTATTTAACTGTACTAAAATGCTTAAAAGGCCGCTAAAATGTTAAATATCGGTATCGGGTTTTTTTGACAAGGAAAATATTGGATATCGGTATCGGCCAAAAATGTCATATCGGTGCATTACTACTTGAGAGAGAAATATTGTTTTACCTGCATGAACACTTTCCCAAGGATGACATCATCGTCGTCTTTGAACACAGTGCTGAACACCACTGTCACTCTGTCCTTCTTGGCCTCCAGATACCTGAGGACAAACACAGAAACATGTCAACAACCAGTAGTCACCTCAGTGACATGGAATACTGGCAGTAAAAAAAAAAAAGGTTTCTTGGATTTAAAAATATATACAGTACCAGTCAAAGGTTTAGACACCTACTCATTCAAGGGTTTTTCTTTATTTTTTACTATTTTCTACATTTTAGAATAATAGTGAAGACATCAAAAATATTAAATAACACATATGGAATCATGTAGTAAGCAAAAAAAAGAAAGTGTTAAACAAATCAAAATATATTTTATATTGGAGATTCTTCAAAGTAGCCACCCTTTGCCTTGATGACAGCTTTGCACACTCTTGGCAGTCTCTCAACCAGCTTCATGAGGTAGTCACCTGGAATGCATTTCAATTAAGAGGTGTGCATTAAAAGTTCATTTGAGGAATTTCTTTCCTTCTTAATGCATCTGAGACAATCGGTTATGTTGTGACAAGGTAGGGGTGATATACAGAAGATAGCCCTATTTGGTACAAGACCAAGTCCATATTATGGCAAGAACAACTCAAATAAGCAAGGAGAAATGACAGTCCATCATTACTTTAAGACATGAAGGTCAGTCTATTGCTCGTGTTTCTTGGCCCAAGCAAGTCTCTTCTTATTGGTGCCCTTTAGTAGTGGTTTCTTTGCAGCAATTCGACCACGAAGGCCTGATTCACACAGTCTCCTCTGAACAACTGATGTTGAGATGTGTCTGTTAGTTGAACTCTGTGAAGCATTATTTTGGCTGCAATCTGAGGCTGGTAACTCAAATGAACTTATCCTCTGCAGCAGAGGTAACTCTGGGTCTTCCTTTCCTGTGGCGGTCCTCATGAGAGCCAGTTTCATCATCACGCTTGATAATTTTTGCAACTGCAGTTGCAAAAACTTTCAAAGTTTTTTAAATGTCCGTATTGACTGACCATGTCTTAATGTAATGATGGACTGTCGTTTCTCTTTGCTTATTTGAGCTGTTCTTGCCATAATATGGACTTGGTCTTTTACCAAATATGGCCATCTTTTGTATATCCCCCCACCCCACCCACTACCTTGTCACAACACAACTGATTGGCTCAAATGCATTAAGGAATGAAATTCCACAAATTAACTTTTAAGAAGGTACACCTGTTAATTTAAATGCATTCCAGGTGACTACCTCATGAAGCTGGTTCACAGAACGCCAAGTGTGCAAAGCTGTCATCAAGCCAAAGGGTGGCTATTTGAAGAATCTCAAATATAACATTTGTTTAACATTGTTTGGTTACTACACGATTCCATAGGTGCTTTTTCATAGTTTTGATGTCTTCACTATTATTCTACAAGGTAGAAAATAGTAAAAATAAAGAAAAACCCTTGAATGAGTAGGTGTTTTTGAAACTTGACTGGTAGTGTGTGTGATTGAGATATACACACACACACTTCAAAACCTTATTCCTTATGATTTTTGACTGTTTCACCATTTATGAATGTGTTATTCAATGTGTTTTTATGGGCCATAGCAGTAAAGGCAAAATTCTATATTTTAACAAGTAATTGTTTTGATACCTACAGGGGTCCTAAAATTCCAAATCAAATAGCTAAATGATCTCTGTCATGACCACCTCAAAACAATTCCATATGTTTTAGTAGAACACCCCTCACCCAAAGCCTCAGACTTTTAGTGGTCAACAACAAAAAGCATCCTTGTTTATGGTTACTTCTATACATTTTCATCCAGGCAGTGCAGTGGCCACCTACATGGACTCGTCGTCTCTGTAGTGGACCACGGCCCTCTTCTCTCCCTCCTTGCCCTCCTCCTGGAACTTGAAGTACTTCTCAAACACCGAGGCAAAGCAGTTCCTCTTCAGCATGCCTGCCTGGTGGATCACTTCCTCCTTGTTGGCCGGGACCGCATCCAGGTCAAAGAGCAGGGACACGTTGTAGCCTAGGAGACGGCCAATCACAGACAAGATCAGCTATCATTCCATATAATTATTAAAAATCGCTAGAAAACTTCTTAGTAAGAGGTTTACTATCTATGACATGGTGTCAATCGTGTGTCAATCTCTGAGGGGAATGGGGGTCAAAACCAGCCTATAGCAAATGACAATACAAATAAAACCCAAATTCTGCATTGACTTTCCAACAAAGTAAACTATTAAACAAAAAAAAATGAACAACGTGTTGGCCTAAATGCAAAGCGTTAGACCGAGTGCCAACCAAAGACAGCGTATCACCCAGTAAACACTATCCATAGTTTCAATCACGGAGGAGGCGTGGGTGCATGGTGTTATTTTAATTGAATGTGTCTACACTTCAGGCTGTGGAAAAAACTAAAGCAGGAAAACAAGAAGCAGTTTATTTTTTACATTTGAGTCATTTACAGTCACAGCTAGGTGGTGGGACAACCACATACTGTATCTCAGTCACAGCTAGGTGGTGGGACAACCACATACTGTATCTCAGTCACAGCTAGGTGGTGGGACAACCACATACTGTATCTCAGTCACAGCTAGGTGGTGGGACAACCACATACTGTATCTCAGTCACAGCTAGGTGGTGGGACAACCACATACTGTATCTCAGTCACAGCTAGGTGGTGGGACAACCACATACTGTATCTCAGTCACAGCTAGGTGGTGGGACAACCACATACTGTATCTCAGTCACAGCTAGGTGGTGGGACAACCACATACTGTATCTCAGTCACAGCTAGGTGGTGGGACAACCACATACTGTATCAGTCATAGTTAGTACATTTTTCCTGAATAAAGTAGCTATCAGCAAAGTCAGTGGTAGTAATATAAGTAAAGTGTGGGTGTTGGACCTCCGTAAGGGATAGGCTATATGACGCGCTGTTGATCATTCTCTGAGTAGTTGGAGTCATTAACATTGTGACAGTGGTAACTTACATAGGGAGAGTGGACCGTAGTTACATAATACTTACACTCCTCGGGTGAAACCAGGAAGTTCCCATAGACCCGCTTCAGCAGCTGAAAGGAGGGAGGGATTTGGTGTGTTATTAGGGCCAGTAACAGAGAGCAAAGGCACCAACAGAGTCAGACACCAGCTATGCAACATCAGAGAGCTAGAGTGGACTGGTAGGGATGGATGTCTCAGTGTAGATAATGGTAAGGGGAGATCATAAGCCTTCCCCTAAAACAACGGTTACCTGTCAATGTGGAATCACTGGAATGTAGCCCATGTTCTGAACAAAAAAAGGCAATAATATGCGAATCCAGCTTCCACATGTCAAAACAGAGGAGATGACACAACTTCTATTATAAGAAGCTGTACTGCAACTCAGTTTCCTTTACAGTAAAATTGCAAGAGTGCACCATTGTGACACATGTATTTATGTATTGTGTAAATCTATTATGTAACACGTAAAGCAGAACATTTCTACACGAAAATGTGTTTTGTTGTGGGTTAGTGAAGAAAGGTGACAAGGTGAACCAAATGTACATTGAGTGACTGAAAAGGACAAGGCTTGATTAGCTGAACATGTTCTCACAAGGCCACTTTGTTTTTGCAGTAGTTAAACTAGCTTTCTATACCACTACAATGAAGAACGGAGCTTGAAGTAGGATACAAGGCAATGAAGGCAGAGATTCATTTTCTATGGTCAGGTGACAGGACTGGGACATGATCTGGTCCTTTAAAAAAACACACCACTGTGCAGCAAGTGATATAGGTGTTCCTTTCCACAGCTCTTTTCTTCCATGATCTTAAAGTGCTCAACAGGTAAAAGCAATACTGTTAAAACCTATCCAGTCCTTTGATCCAGTAGTGCTCCCTGAGAGTAAGAAAACAAGGACTGGTAGACTACAGGAAAGCAGTCATGGTGTTCATTAGGCAACATTTAGCTGTCTCAGTCAGCACTACCTCCTTATAGGGTGAGTCAGAAAGCACTTCCTGTTTCTATATGAAACCACTGCTGCCGCTTTCTTCCATACATGGTGAGGATGTACAAAGCCCTGACATCCTGCTTTACAGACATTTCTCCCTTTTCACATAAAATAAACACATCTACTCTGACACACATTTTAAACTACAATTGAATCTATGATGAGTGCCATGGGTTAGTTTTCAAGCATTACATTTGAGTAATTTAGCAGACACCCTTATACAGAGCAACTCACAGACGTGAGTGCATACATTTTCATCCTTAAAAAAAATATATGTGACTCGTTTCAGGAAACTAGCTGTATGTCGCACATCACTACTTCACAGGAGTGCCATTTGAACGTAAACTTTATAATTCATTTATAAATGCAGTTTTTTTGCAAGAAATGCATTCTGGAACAATGCCTTAATAACAAACTTGTATGCCATATGGAAACACAAATAAAGTTGTTAAATTATGAGCCTAGTTAGTTTAGCCATGGAAAGAGACTGCATCCTTCCCGCTAGCAATGATTGGCTGAGAAAAGGAGTGGGCTGGACATGCTGCGAGACGAGTTCGGATTGGTCTGCCATGTAGTGCGCTTCTGTCTATAATATGAGCTGGTCAGTATGTGTAGGTAATCCTTTTTAATGCTGATTTAAAAAAAATAAAGATATCAGGTAGTAGAACTGCATAAGTGTTGCTCTCCTCTTTCTGGAGGACTGAGTTCTGAAATCAGTGGAATTAGAGTAAGATAGCTAAGGAGAAAATTCTGGCATTTGATTGCAAATATGCAGAGGGAGTCCAAAAGTTCAATAACTTCCCGTGGGAATCAAGCCCACAACCCTGGCGTTGCAAGCGCCATGCTCTACCAACTGAGCTACACGGGACATATCTGTAGATTGAACGGAGGGCAAGGGAGGTACAGATGCTGGTGTGTGTGTCACCTCATCAGCTCCGTGCTCCTGCAGCTCCTTGTAGAACTTGAGGGAGATGCTGACCATCAGCTTGGTCTTGTCCCCATCGGGGTTGGAGATGTGGTAGAGGACACCATCAAAATCTACAGTTCAGATAAAAGCCACCAGTTACAAACAAGCACCCACCTGGACAACTCACTCCTGAAAATAGCATATTATTGTTAAAACTGCATGGAAATATTAATAACCACTAGTCCTTAACTCACCTGCAAATGTCACCTCCACTGCCTCTGGTTTAGTCCTGCAAATTGAGAGGATTACGTGTCAAATCTGTATGAAACTGAATGCATGATAATATAACAAATTCGGCCATGTTTTGTTGAGTAGGCTTAACTATAGACAACGCTTAATTTGCTGCCAGTATAATAATATTCTGCAGCAGCAGTTACCATGTTGGCATATTCGTGTAAAAACATTTTGGTTTTCGTGCAACTTGCAATTGTATTTCAAGAAAGCACTCCTTGGGGTTTAGAGGTTGTCTATAACTGCAGCTCCTCTCCCCAGAGTGTTGCACTGACAAGACCCAACTTGGGGATGCTGGAATGCGGAAGAGGCCAACAATGCGATGGCTAATATATTGCTAGATGTACTCGTTAGCAGCTATCTAGTCTGATTATTAATTTCCTTAAATTGAACGAGTCTAGCTAATACAAGGTTAACCCATAACGATACGTTCTCTTTCTCAATTCAAAGCGAGGAGAGATGAAAGCAAACTAGTTAGCCAGCTACTATACCATGAACTAGAAAAGCAGGTTCTCTTTTATTGCGGTGATTAGCATAGCAGCC
Source organism: Salmo salar (assembly GCF_965601325.2). Classification (NCBI taxonomy): domain Eukaryota; kingdom Metazoa; phylum Chordata; class Actinopteri; order Salmoniformes; family Salmonidae; genus Salmo; species Salmo salar. The sequence continues at coordinate 77,893,561 of NC_138306.1, read as the reverse complement.
AGTGATATGTATAGTTAGCTAACAACACGGCTGGACATATTTTATGTGAAAGACACCATCATAATTGAAAAATTGGCAGTTCATTGGGACAAAAACTGAGGGGATGCCGACAAGCACACGTAAGCTAGAGTTCGCTTAGCGTTACCCCCTTTTTGGGGCTAGACAGTTGTCAGAAACGCTTCCCCTGCCCAGCTAGTCTAGCTAGCCAAAGCTAACCAGTGACAGACACACCCCGTTATTCCGGCTAAGCGATGTCTCTTGCAGAGGCGCGTGCCACTTGATTCAGTTAAATCAGAATATTACTGTACGTGTCAAATCTAGTCACTGTTCTGTCAATTCCACCAGCCGCACATTTTCCTTCCATCATTCACTGCCGAGCAAATAATACTGGCCAGGCATTCAGATAAGGCTACTGTTAGCTATTCGGTAGCTAGCAAGCTAGTCTGGAACAATGATTTCTCACCCATTGGATGCGCTGTCAAATTTCAACGTCAGCGTCTCTTCTATAATCCGGTTGTTGATTTCTAGCAGAATCATTGCAGCGGACTGGGGAATACGTTTAAATCGAAATATAAAATTTGTTTTAGATCCTAAGGCTTTGTGTCAAATTCTGCAAATGTTTCTTCCCTGACAGACCGCTTCCGCCGAGTCTTCCGTCTCTCGGCTCTTCCGCTTATTTCATTCCGGACCCTAAAGCAAGGTTGCTCACAGCACTGCCTGTAAGATTGTGTCTGATATTGGTCTGGATATAAAATGTGCACACTGATTACGTCAATTGTTTATTATAAACTGGGTGGTTCGAGCCCTGAATGCTGATTGGCTGAAAGCCGTGGTATATCAGACCGTATACAACGAGTATGACAAAACATTTATTTTTGATGCTCTAATGACATTGGTAACCAGTTTATAATAGCAATAAGGCACCTCGGGTGTTTGTGGTATATGGCCAATATACCACAGCTAAGGGCTGTATCCAGAAACTCCACGTTGTATCGTGCGTAAGAACAGCCATATACCACACCCCCTCGGGCCTTATTGCTTAAATAACTGCTCCCCTTCCTTCGGTGTTTTTGTCAGATAACAATTTCAATTGTTCATGGTTCCTTCTTACTCCTAGTAATAGACCAACCACAAGTTTGTAATGTAGTAGGCTATGTAATGCATGTATTAAATATACTGTATATATACAGTATCAGTCAAACGTTTGGAAACATCTACTCATTCAAGGGTTTTTCTTTATATTTACTATTTTCTACATTGTAGAATAATAGTGAAGACATCAACATTATTAAATAACACATATGGAATCATGTAGTAACCAAAAAACTGTTAAACAAATCAAATATATTTTATATTGGAGATTCTTCAAAGTAGCCACCCTTTGCCTTGATGACAGCTTTGCACACTCTTGGCATTCTCTCATCCAGCTTCATGAGGTAGTCACCTGGAATGCATTTCAATTAATTTGTGGAAATACTGCGCTTGAGCCAATCAGTTGTGTTGTAACAAGGTAGGGGTGGTATACAGAAAATAGCCCTATTTGGTAAAAGACCAAGTCCATATTATGGCAAGAACAGCTCAAATAAGCAAAGAGAAATGACAGTCCATCATTACTTTAAGACATGAAGGTCAGTCAATGCGAAACATTTCAAGAACTTTGAATGTTTCTTCAAGTGCAGTTGCAAAAGCCATCAAGCGCTATGATGAAACTAGCTCTCATGAGGGCCGCCACAGGAAAGGAAGACCCAGAGTTACCTCTGCTGCAGAGGATAAGTTCATTAAAGTTAACTGCACCTCTGATTGCAGCCCAAATAAATGCTTCACAGAGTTCAAGTAACAGACACATCTCAACATCAACTGTTCAGAGGAGACTGCATGAATCAGGCCTTCATGGTTGAATTTCTGCAAAGAAACCACTACTAAAGGACACCAATAAGAAGAGACTTGCTTGGGCCAAGAAACATGAGCAATGGACATTAGACCGGTGGAAATCTGTCCTTTGGCCCGATGAGTCCAAATTTGAGATTTTTGGTTCCAACCGCCGTGTCTTTGTGAGACGCAGAGTAGGTGAACGGATGATCTTCGCATGTGTGGTTCCCACCATGAAGCATGGAGGAGGAAGTGTGATGGTGTGGGGGTGCTTTGCTGGTGACCCTTTACTTGCTTAAACAGCTGACCAATCAGCATGTTACCAACCCGTAATAAACTTCTGGAAAAAATGGTGTTTGACCAGATACAATGCTATTTCACAGTAAACAAATTGACAACAGACTTTCAGCATGCATATAGGGAAGGACACTCAACAAGCACAGCACTTACACAAATGACTGATGATTGGCTGAGAGAAATTGATGATTCAATTATTGTGGGGCTGTCTTGTTAGACTTCAGTGCAGCTTTTGACATTATCGATCATAGTTTGCTGCTGGAAAAACATATGTGTTTTGGCTTTACACCCCCTGCTATAATGTGGATAAAGAGTTACTTGTCTAACAGAACGGAAGCCTCTCAAACATAATCCAGGTCGAATCAGGAATTCCCCAGTACAGCTGTTTAGGCCCCTTGCTTTACTAATGACATGCCACTGGCTTTGAGTAAGGCCAGCTACTACAACGACTGAAATGACTGCAATACTTAACAAAGAGCTGCAGTTAGTTTCGGAATGGGTAGCAAGGAATAAGTTAGTCCTCAATATTTCCAAAACTAAAAGCATGTTATTTGTGACAAATCATTCACTAAACCCTAAACCTCAACTACATCTCGTAATGAATAATGTGGAAATTGAGCAAGTTGAGGTGACTAAACTGCTTGGAGTAACCCTGGATTGTAAACTGTCACAGTCAAACATATTGATACAACAGTAGCTAAAATGGGGATAAATCTGTCCGTAATAAAGAGCTGCTCTGCCTTCTTAACAACACTATCAACAAGGCAGGTCCTACAGGCCCTGGTTTTGTCGCACCTAGACTACTGTTCAGTAGTGTGGTCAGGTGCCACAAAGAGGGACTTTGGAAAATTGAAGTTGGCTCAGAACCGGGCAGCACGGCTGGCCCTTAAATGTACACGGAGAGCTAACATTAATGACATGCATGTCAATCTCTCATGGCTCAAAGTGGAAGAGAGATTGACTTTATCATTACTTGTTTTTGTAAGAGGTGTTGACAAGCTGAATGTACCGAGCTGTCTGTTTAAAATACTAGCACACAGCTCAGACATCCATGCATACCCCACAAGACATGCCACCAGAGGTCTCTTCACAGTCCCCAAGTCCAGAACAGGCTATGGGATGCGCACAGTACAACATAGTCATGACTACATGGAACTTTATTCCACATCAGGTAACTGATGCAAGCAGTAGAACCAGATTTAAAAAGCATGTACAAATACACCTTATGGAACAATGGGGACTGTAAAAAGACACACACAAAGGTACAGACACATGCATACGCACACATTGTGATATTGTTGTATGGTGGTATTGAACATTTTGTGTTGTGGATATGTGGTGTAGAGATTTACATTTACATTTAAGTCATTTAGCAGACGCTCTTATCCAGAGCGACTTACAAATTGGTGGATTCACCTTATGATATCCAGTGGAACAACCACTTTACAATAGTGCATCTAAATCTTTAGGGGGGGGGGGGGGGGGGTTAGAAGGATTCCTTTATCCTATCCTAGGTATTCCTTAAAGAGGTGGGGTTTCAGGTGTCTCCGGAAGGTGGTGATTGACTCCGCTGTCCTGGCGTCGTGAGGGAGCTTGTTCCACCATTGGGGTGCCAGAGCAGCGAACAGTTTTGACTGGGCTGAGCGGGAACTGTGCTTCCTCAGAGGTAGGGAGGCGAGCAGGCCAGAGATGGATGAACGCAGTGCCCTTGTTTGGGTGTAGGGCCTGATCAGAGCCTGAAGGTACGGAGGTGCCGTTCCCTTCACAGCTCCGTAGGCAAGCACCATGGTCTTGTAGCGGATGCGAGCTTCAACAGGAAGGCAGTGGAGAGAGCGGAGGAGCGGGGTGACGTGAGAGAACTTGGTAAGGTTGAACACCAGACGGGCTGCGGCGTTCTGGATGAGTTGTAGGGGTTTAATCGCACAGGCAGGGAGCCCAGCCAACAGCGAGTTGCAGTAATCCAGACGGGAGATGACAAGTGCCTGGATTAGGACCTGCGCCGCTTCCTGTGTGAGGCAGGGTCGTACTCTGCGAATGTTGTAGAGCATGAACCTACACGATCGGTCACCGCCTTGATGTTAGTAGAGAACGACAGGGTGTTGTCCAGGGTCACTCCAAGGTTCTTAGCACTCTGGGAGGAGGACACAATGGAGTTGTCAACCGTGATGGCGAGATCATGGAATGGGCAGTCCTTCCCCGGGAGGAAGAGCACCTCCGTCTTGCCGAGGTTCAGCTTGAGGTGGTGATCCGTCATCCACACTGATATGTCTGCCAGACATGCAGAGATGCGATTCGCCACCTGGTTATCACAAGGGGGAAAGGAGAAGATTAATTGTGTGTCGTCTGCATAGCAATGGTAGGAGAGACCATGTGAGGATATGACAGAGCCAAGTGACTTGGTGTATAGCGAGAATAGGAGAGGGCCTAGAACAGAGCCCTGGGGGACACCAGTGGTGAGAGCACGTGGTGCGGAGACAGATTCTCGCCACGCCACCTGGTAGGAGCGACCTGTCAGGTAGGACGCAATCCAAGCGTGGGCCGCGCCGGAGATGCCCAACTCGGAGAGGGTGGAGAGGAGGATCTGATGGTTCACCGTATCAAAGGCAGCAGATAGGTCTAGGAGGATGAGAGCAGAGGAGAGAGAGTTAGCTTTAGCAGTGCGGAGAGCCTCCGTGACACAGAGAAGAGCAGTCTCAGTTGAATGACCAGTCTTGAAACCTGACTGATTTGGATCGAGAAGGTCATTCTGAGAGAGATAGCAGGAGAGTTGGCCAAGGACGGCACGTTCAAGAGTTTTGGAGAGAAAAGAAAGAAGGGATACTGGTCTGTAGTTGTTGACATTGGAGGGATCGAGTGTAGGTTTTTTCAGAAGGGGTGCAACTCTCGCTCTCTTGAAGACGGGAGGGACGTAGCCAGCGGTCAAGGATGAGTTGATGAGCGAGGTGAGGTAAGGGAGAAGGTCTCCGGAAATGGTCTGGAGAAGAGAGGAGGGGATAGGGTCAAGCGGGCAGGTTGTTGGGCGGCCGGCCGTCACAAGACGCGAGATTTCATCTGGAGAGAGAGGGGAGAAAGAGGTCAAAGCACAGGGTAGGGCAGTGTGAGCAGGACCAGCGGTGTCGTTTGACGTAGCAAACGAGGATCGGATGTCGTCGACCTTCTTTTCAAAATGGTTGACGAAGTCATCCGCAGAGAGGGAGGGGGGAGGGGGATTCAGGAGGGAGGAGAAGGTGGCAAAGAGCTTCCTAGGGTTAGAGGCAGATGCTTGGAATTTAGAGTGGTAGAAAGTGGCTTTAGCAGCAGAGACAGAAGAGGAAAATGTAGAGAGGAGGGAGTGAAAGGATGCCAGGTCCGCAGGGAGGCGAGTTTTCCTCCATTTCCGCTCGGCTGCCCGGAGCCCTGTTCTGTGAGCTCGCAATGAGTCGTCGAGCCACGGAGCAGGAGGGGAGGACCGAGCCGGCCTGGAGGATAGGGGACATAGAGAATCAAAGGATGCAGAAAGGGAGGAGAGGACGGTTGAGGAGGCAGAATCAGGGGATAGGTTGGAGAAGGTTTGAGCAGAGGGAAGAGATGATAGGATGGAAGAGGAGAGAGTAGCGGGAGAGAGAGAGCGAAGGTTGGGACGGCGCAATACCATCCGAGTAGGGGCAGAGTGAGAAGTGTTGGATGAGAGCGAGAGGGAAAAGGATACAAGGTAGTGGTCGGAGACTTGGAGGGGAGTTGCAATGAGATTAGTGGACGAACAGCATCTAGTAAAGATGAGGTCAAGCGTATTGCCTGCCTTGTGAGTAGGGGGGGAAGGTGAGAGGGTGAGGTCAAAAGAGGAGAGGAGTGGAAAGAAGGAGGCAGAGAGGAATGAGTCAAAGGTAGACGTGGGGAGGTTAAAGTCACCCAGAACTGTGAGAGGTGAGCCATCCTCAGGAAAGGAACTTATCAAGACGTCAAGCTCATTGATGAACTCTCCAAGGGAACCTGGAGGGCGATAAATGATAAGGATGTTAAGCTTGAAAGGGCTGGTAACTGTGACAGCATGGAATTCAAATGAGGATATAGACAGCTGGGTCAGGGGAGAAAGAGAGAATGTCCACTTGGAAGAGATGAGGATTCCAGTGCCACCACCCCGCTGGCCAGATGCTCTCGGGGTATGCGAGAACACGTGGGCAGACGAGGAGAGAGCAGTAGGAGTAGCAGTGTTATCTGTGGTAATCCATGTTTCCGTCAGTGCCAAGAAGTCGAGGTGCTGGAGGGTAGCATAGGCTGAGATGAACTCTGCCTTGTTGGCCGCAGGCCGGCAGTTCCAGAGGCTGCCGGAGACCTGGAACTCCACGTGGGTCGTGCGCGCTGGGACCACCAGGTTAGAGTGGCAGCGGCCACGCGGTGTGATGCGTTTGTGTGGCCTGTGCAGAGGGGAGAGAACAGGGATAGACAGACACATAGTTGACAGGCTACAGAAGAGGCTACGCTAATGCAAAGGAGATTGGAATGACAAGTGGACTACACTCGAATGTTCAGAAAGTTAAGCTTACGTTGCAAAAATGTTATTGACTAAAATGATGAAGATGATACAGTACTGCTGGCTGGTGAAGTAGGCTAGCTAGCAGTGGCTGCATTGTTGACTTTGTTTGAACGTGTAGCTGGCTAGGTAACCTCGATAGTTTCAGTACTACACCTTATCATGATACAAAAGCAACTATGGCGTCGCGGGGGACGAAAATAGCTGCCTATCTAACCTCGATAATTACTCTAAACTACACAGTTATCAAACTATGACAAAGTCAACTAACACTGCACTAGTCAAATCGTTCCGTTGTAGTGTATTAGTTTCTACAGTGCTGCTAGTCAGTAAAGGTTGGCTAGCTAGCAGTGGGTTTGATGATGACTAGGTGTGTTGACTAAGTCTGGACAACGGCGTCGCGGCACGGCTGGCTAGCTAACCTCGATAAATTACTCTAAACTAAACAATTATCAAACTATGACAAAGACAACTAACACTGCACTAGTCAAATCGTTCCGTTGTAGTGTATTAGTTTCTACAGTGCTGCTAGTCAGTAAAGGTTGGCTAGCTAGCAGTGGGTTTGATGATGACTAGGTGTGTTGACTAAGTCTAGACAACGGCGTCGCGGCACGGCTGGGTAGCTAACCTCGATAAATTACTCTAAATTACACAATTATCAAACTATGACAAAGACAACTAACACTGCACTAGTCAAATCGTTCCATTGTAGTGTATTAGTTTCTACAGTGCTGCTAGTCAGTAAAGGTTGGCTAGCTAGCAGTGGGTTTGATGATGACTAGGTGTGTTGACTAAGTCTGGACAACGGCGTCGCGGCACGGCTGGCTAGCTAACCTCGATAAATTACTCTAAACTACACAATTATCTTAGATACAAATACAGCAAAGACAGCTATGTAGCTAGCTAGCACTACACTAATCAAGTCGTTCCGTTGTAATGTAATAGTTTCTACAGTGCTGCTAGTCGGTAGAAGTTGGCTAGTTGGCTAGCTAGCAGTGTTGACTAAGTTAGGAGGACGAAAACAGCTGGCTGGCTAGCTAACCTCGATAATTACTCGATAATTACTCTACACTACACAATTATCTTTGATACAAAGACGGCTATGTAGCTAGCTAAGAAAAAATTGCTCAGATCAAACAAATTCAGGCAGTACTGTAGCAGTAGCTTACCAATGTAAAGAGCAAAGTCATCCACATAGGAGATGCCAAACAGCACCTGGGAAGCAGCCAGGGTCAGCCACTGTGTACGCTGTACTGTTTTATCTTTAGCTCGTTCACTACAAACATAGTTCACTGTTTTATCTTTTGTTTTATATGTAATGTTGGATCCCAGGAAGAGTAGCTGTTGCCTTGGCAGCAGCTAATGGGGATCCCTAATAAATACAAATACACTGTCAGTGTCACGTCCTGACCAGCAGAGGGAGCAATTGTATTAGTTTTGGTCAGGACGTGGCAGAGATTTTTGTTACGTGTGAGTTGGTTGTTGGACTCCCAATTGAAGGCAGGTGTGTTGAGTTGCCTTTGATTGGGAGTCCTATATAGTGGTGTGTGTTTTTCCTTGTGGTTGTGGGTAATTGTTTCTGTTCAGTGTGTTATGCTGTCAGTACCTTTGAGCTGTCGGTGTTTTCTTGTTTTGTAGTGTTCCAGTGTTCTTTTTTGAATTAAATCATGAACACTAACTCCGCTGCACCTTGGTCTTCTTCTCTCCATGACGACAGCCCTTACAGTCAGCAATTTATTTAGAATTCAAGGCACACTTTAACAGCACGGCTACCACAGCATTCTGCAGCGATATGCCATCCGATCTGGTTTGTGGGACTATCATTTGTTTTTCAATGTCATGACGTTGGCCTGTGGGTAAGGTTTATGACCCCCCCCCCCCCCATAAATACCTTTCTCCCTTCCCCTCTCTGACCCTACTGAAGGACTTGAATAGCCTGTGTTAAATATAGAGAGTCTGGGAACATCAAACAAATGGGGAAAGGAACCATATTTTGTTAATAAAACCAGTTGGAAATATGCTTGATAACGTAATGAGTATGGATTTCATTTCAGTTGTCATCTGAGACATTATGATTGATGACAGGACGACATAAACTGTACCTGAGAAAGTATACGCCCTCTAGTTATCAGAGTCACATGGAATTGTTATGCAATTGAAATGTTTGATATTGAAATTGTTTGTTAGGAGATGAAATGTAATTTTAGCTTCCAAATGAGAGATTTGGGTTTTCATAAGGAAAGTGCCCTGCTTGATCAGTGGCCCAACCCTGTGAAGAGACAGGGGTTATAAACGATGAAACACCTCCCTCCCCCTCTCCACTATATAAGCCTTTGACGAAAAGATAACCAGGTTGTTCCAGCACGTGAGGTCTGCAGCCTCTACGTTAGAAGGACACACATGTCAAGTACAGAACTAAGCCAACCTCGGCGTGAGCTTTGGTGGCGAATGGTATGAACTTTGAGCTTATTCACTACAGAAGTGATACTTCCTAGCCGCTGCTAACGTGGGCTAGGAAAGGACGGACGACGGATCCGGACGAAGATACCACCAAATATCCAATTTACCACCAGAGACATTCTTAAGCGTTTACAGGAAGATCTGTTGGCCAACCCGGCCAGCATCTACGACCAATCTACCGAAGCGCAGCTCAGAGTAAATATTTATTGCGTTTTCCTTTTCCAAATGGGCGGTAATTTAGAATGCATAAGATAATGTATTTACGATAGCCTAGCTGCTGTTTCCTTGTTCCTAAATCTTCCCGCTCTTTCATTCAAGCCCAACCCCCTTTCCTTTGTGTAACCAGGTTCCGTCCACCGGGACGTTTTCTGTATGACATCATCTGTATTCTGTGTATGTGTAATTCTGTGTGATTAGTTAGGTATTTAGTAAATAAATTATTAAACCCAATTTGGTATTGCTGATTCAACTTGTTAGCCAGGGTTCGTGAAGATAGCCAAGAATTTACAACTTTCATTATGAGACTGAAAATAAGATAAGGGTTAATATTGACTGCTACCGATGTAAAATATTACTAAGTATTTTAAGAGTTTATTCGGAAGATAACGGCTCTATAAACGTTCTTCCGTGGTACCCCGACTTTCTAGTTAATTACATTTACATGATTAGCTTAATCAGGTAATATTAATTACAGAGAAATCATTTTATAAGTTAGCATGTCATATCACTTAATCCGGCATAGCCAAAGACACGACATCAACAAGACTATGACCCAAAACACACCCTCAGGCTGTGTAAGGGCTATTTGACCAAGAAGGAGAGTGATGGAATGCTGCATCAGATGACCTGGCCTCCACAATCACCCGACCTCAACCCAATTTGGTTGTGAAGTTGGTTGTGAGAACGCCAAGAGTGGGCAAAGCTGTCACCAAGGCAAAGGGTGGCTACTTTGAAGAATCTAAAATATTGTAATGAACACAACGGGAGACAGAGTGCTAGTTTCATTCGCCGGGCTCAGAAGATGTTTATTGCAAAAGACCACAGGAGGAGGCAGGTAGCTGGGTCCAGGGGCAGGCAGAAGATCATACACAGGGTGTCCAAAAGGGCAACAGTACAGGCAGGGAAAAGGCTAGTAACGTAGTCCGGGAGATCAGGCAATAGGTAGATAACAGGAAATCCGATAGGCTAAAGTACAGGCAGGGAATAGGCAAAAACTATCATACACAAAAGGAGTAAATCACGGGACACAGCGCGCTCTGAAAGACATGTGTCACAAAACAAACAATACCTCACAGTGATGGGGTGCAAAGAACTGAACTAAATAGTGTGTGATAAGGTGATTAGAATTCAGGTGATTGGGATCTGGAGTGTGAGCTGGAAAGTGAGCTGCATTCAGGGGATCTACGTGTTTGAGGGTGTGAGTTGGAAGCAGACGTTACAAATATAAAATATATTTTGATTTGTTTAACACTTATGGTTACTACATGATTCCATATGTGTTGTTTCATAGTTTTGATGTCTTCGCTGTTCACTGTTATTCTACATTGTAGAAAATAGAAAAAATAAAGAAAAACCCTTGAATGAGTAGATGTGTCCAAACTTTTGACTGGTACTGTATTGTACGCCCTGGCCATAGAGAGGGGTTTTTTGTTCTTTATTTTGGTTAGGCCAGGGTGTTACATTGGGTGGGCGTTCTATGTTCATTTTTCTATGTTTTTGTATTTCTTTGTTTTGGGCCGTGTGTGGCTCCCAATCAGGCACAGCTGAAGTTCATTGTTGCTGATTGGGAGTCACACATAATGAGCCTGTTTTTCCTTTGGGTTTTGTGGGGGATTGTTTCTGTTTCTGTTTTGTATTGCACCTGACAGTACTGTTTGGCTGTCGGTTTTCTTGTTTTGTAAAGTGTTCTTTCGTCCATTAAATTACGTCAATGATGAACACTAACTCCGCTGCGCCTTGGTCTACTCTCTCTCCCGACAGCCGTTACATGTATACAGTATATACAACTAATGCATGCTATATGTAGGCTTATGCAAATGAATGAAACTTCATGTATCCAAGTATCTGTCTCAAACAAAATGAATGAAAATAAATAGACATTTTTGGTTGATGACTGCCATATTTTATAACTGAGGAAACATTTTTCTCATGCAAATGTAGCAGTCAATGATAGGGGTTCATATAGTTGATTTGAAAATACAACAATCCGAGTAGCATGGCCTAGCTAGCATGGCCTAGCTACTACCCCCACGTTAAACATGATTTTATGGGCAAGGATCTTCTGATGGTACAGTGCGCCTCAATTGTTGCAACCCCTATTACTAGCCTGTTCAACCTCTCTTTTGTATCGTCCGAGATCCCTAAAGATTGGAAAGCTGCCGCGGTCATCCTCCTCTTCAAAGGGGGAGACACTCTAGACCCAAACCGTTACAGACCTATATCTATTCTACCCTGCCTTTCTAAAGTCTTCGAAAGCCAAGTTAACAAACGGATCACCGACCATTTCGAATCCCTCCGTACCTTTTCCGCTATGCAATCTGGTTTCCGAGCGGGTCATGGGTGCACCTCAGCCACGCTCAAGGTCCTAATTGATATCATAACCGCCATCAATAAAAGACAATACTGTGCAGCCGTCTTCATCGACCTGGCCAAGGCTTTCGACTCTGTCAATCAATTCTTATCGGCAGACTCAACAGCCTTGGTTTCTCAAATGACTGCCTCACCTGGTTAACCAACTACTTCTCAGATAGAGTTCAGTGTGTCAAATTGGAGGGCCTGTTGTCGCTATGGGGGTGCCACAGGGTTCAATTCTCGGGCCGACTCTATTCTCTGTATATATCAATGATGTCGCTCTTGCTGCTGGTGATTCTCTGATCCACCTCTACGCAGACAACACCATTCTGTATACTTCTGGCCCTTCTTTGGACACTGTGTTAACAAACCTCCAGACGAGCTTCAATGTCATACAACATTCCTTCCGTGGCCTCCAACTGCTCTTAAATGCAAGCAAAACTAAATGCATGCTCTTCAACCGATCGCTGCCCGCAGCCGCCCGCCCGTCTAGCATTACTACTCTGGACGATTCTGACTTAGAATATGTGGACAACTACAAATACCTAGGTGTCTGGTTAGACTGTAAGCTCTCCTTCCAGACTCACATTAAGCATCTCCAATCCAAAATTAAATCTTTGCAACAAAGCATCCTTCACTCATGCAGCCAAACATACCCTCGTAAAACTGACTATCCTACCGATCCTTGACTTTGGCGATGTCATTTACAAAATAGCCTCCAACACTCTACTCAGCAAATTGGATGTAATCTATCACAGTGCCATCCATTTTGTCACCAAAGCCCCATATACTACCCACTACTGTGACCTGTATGCTCTCGTTGGCTGGTCCTCGCTTCATATTCATCGCCAAACCCACTGGCTCCAGGTCATCTATAAGTCTTTGCTAGGTAAAGCCCCGCCTTATCTCAGCTCACTGGTCACCATAGCAGCACCTGCCTGTAGCACGCGCTCCAGCAGGTATATTTCACTGGTCATCCCCAATGCCAACTCCTCTTTGGCCGCCTTTCCTTCCAGTTCTCTGCTGCCAATGACTGGAACGAATTGCAAAAATCACTGAAGCTGGGGTCTTATATCTCCCTCACTAACTTTAAGCATCAACTGTCAGAGCAGCTTACCGATCATTGCACCTGTACATAGCCCATCTGTAAATAGCCCACCCAACTACCTCATCCCCACATGGTTGTTTTTTTCTTCTTCTCCTTTGCACTCCAATATCTCTACTTGCACATTCATCTTCTGCACATCTGTCACTCCACTGATTAATTGGTAAATTGTAATTATTTCGCCACTATGGCCTATTTATTGCCTTACCTCCCTAATCTTATTACATTTGCACACACTGAATATAGATTTTTCTATTGTGTTATTGAGTGTACGTTTGTTTATCCCATGTGTAACTCTGTGTTGTTTGTGTCGCACTGCTTTGCTTTATCTTGGCCAGGGCGCAGTTGTAAATGAGAACTTGTTCTCAACTGGCCTACCTGGTTAAATAAAGGTGAAACAAACTGTTCCATTAAATGATGCTTCCCATCAGATCATAACTATAAATATGTGCCTGCCAGATACTGCTGTGACACCTTGTTGTCCTCTCTCTATGTGCACATCACTGCAGCCGACCCACAATCCAGAAATGCCTTGTCTAGATATTTAGAAGATTTGGAAGACTGGTTTCAGAATACAATCATCCAAACAACCTTATAGTTCAGCTGATTCCCTCATAAATATCTTACTGTCAAGTCATATACTTGCTATCATTTTAAGTAAGCATATAAAACAGCAATCCCGTCTCAATCAACTCACGACTAACTCAATCCACTATAACTCAATCCACATCTGCATTGCTTTCTGTTTTAGGTTTTAAGCTGCGTTTCTGTATGGCACTTTGTGACATCTGCTGATGTAAAAAGGGCTTCATAAATACGTTTGATTGATTGATAATACAGACTGTGTAATGGTTACGTTTAATGAGGAGACACAAAGTTTTATTTCAAGTAATTAATTACATTACATTATTTCCTACCTTACAAAACAGTATTGAAATTGGATTCTTGGATGTGGGCAATGGATCCAATCATTTTCCTTCCCCATCTATCTCCCCTCATCTCCCCTCCCTCAAGTCCTCTCTGATGGGCAGACCATAGGAATCTCAATTCAAGTAGGGACAGGCCTACCACTCAAGAAGGTGAGAAGGAATGAGGCCCAAGAAAGTGAAAAACAGTACACAAAAGTCTATCTTCACTTAAATCCATTGCAAGTAAAGAAAACCACAGGTTCCACTCAGAATGTTTATCAATCAATCAATGAAATGTATTTATAAAGCCCTTTTTACGTCAGCCGATGTCACAAAATGCTATAGAGAAACTCAACCTAAACCCCAAACAGCAAGCAATGCAGATGTAGAAGAACAGTGACTAGGAAAAACTCCCTAGAAAGGCAGGACCCTGGAAAAAACCTAAAGAGGAACCAGGCTCTGAGGGGTGGCCAGTCCTCTTCTGGGTGTGCCGGGTGGAGATTATAACAGTACATGGCCAAGGTGTTCTAACATTCATAGATGACTAGCAGGGTCAAATAATAATAATCACAGTGGTTGTAGAGGGTGCAACAGGTCAGCACCTCAGGAGTAAATGTCAGTTGGCTTTTCGTAGCCTAGTATTCAGAGTTTTGAGACTGCAGATGCTGTAGAGAGAGAGAGAGTTCGAAAACAGCAGGTCCGGCACAAGGTAGCACGTCCAGTGAACAGGTCAGGGTTCCATAGCCGCAGGCTGAACAGTTGAAACTGGAGCAGCAGCACGACCAGGTGGACTGGGGACAGCAAGGAGTCATCAGGCCAGGTAGTCCTGATGCATGGTCCTAGGGCTCGGGTCCTCTGGAAGGGGAGGGAGAGGGAGAGATAGAGAATTATAGGGAGCATACTTAAATTCACACAGGACACTGGATAAGACAAGAGAATTACACCAGATATAACAGTCTGACCCTAGCCCCCCGACACATAAACTATTGCAGCATAAATACTGAAGGCTGAGAGAGGAGGGGTCGGGAGATACTGTGGCCCCGTCCGACGATACCCCCGGACAGTGCCAACCAGGCAGGATATAACCCCACCCACTTTGCCAAAGCACAGCCCCTACACCACTAGATGGATATCCGCAAACCACCAACTTACTACCCTGTGACAAGGCTGAATATAGCCCATGAACATCTCCTCCACAGCACGAACCCGAGGAGGGCGCCAACCCAGACAGGAAGATCAGGTCAGTGACTCAACCCACTCAAGTGACGCACCCCTCCTAGGGACGGCATGGAAGATCACTAATAAGTCAGTTACTCAGCCCCTGTAATAGGGTCAGAGGCAGAAAATCCCAGTGGAGAGGGGAACCGGCCAGGGTTTACAATCTTTTGTAGGTGTTCACTGCTTTCAGTTCCCTTTATTCTCCTGGTTAGGGATTAGATAATATAGTGCCTATGTGTTATATATTAGGGCCTATGTGTTATTTATTTGTATTCTCCCCAATTTCGATCTTGTCTCATCGCTGCAACTACCCAAAGTGCTCAGGAGAGGCGAATGTGTCCTCCGAAACATGACCCACCTAACCGCGCTCCTTAACACCTGCCAGCTTAACCTGGAAGCCAGCTGCACCAATGTGTCGGAGGAAACACTGTTCAACTGGGGACCAGGGTCAGCCTGAAGGTACCCGACCCGCCACAAGGAGTCGCTAGGGCACGATGAGCCAAGTACAGCCCCACCGGCCAAACCCACCCCTCACCCGGACGATGCTGGGCCAGTTGTGCGCCGTCCTATGGGGCTCCCGGCCGGTTGTGGCACAGCCCGGGAATGAACCCGGTTCTGTAGTAACACCTCTAGCCCTGCTATGTAGTGACTTAGACCACTGCACCAAGGGCCTATGTGTTTTAGCACTACAGAAGAAAGAGACCCATTACCCCGTATGGACCCATTACCTCCTAGACTGGTAGGCTACACTTCAAATTTGTAAGTCGCTCTGGATAAGAGCGTCTGCTAAATGACTTAAATGTAAATGTAAAAGAAGCTTCTGACCACTTTTGCATGAGAGTATCCAAGTCAAAGACTGTGGAGAATTCCTCTCAAGCAGTAACTGTCTGTCAGACATGCATATTTGAACTGTAATTTGTTTGACAGCCTCTATTTTGGGATAGCCACCTATCAAACAGGTCAGTTTATTTTTCTCAAAACAATTCTTTACTGCTATATTGTCCTTTGATAATGGATTCCTTGAGCCACTGAGACAGACAGGGCATTAGTGTTACGCAGAGTGGAATCCAAGAACAGACTCAGACAAGGGGACTGGGATGAAGTAACCAAGATATTTATTTAAACACAGGGGGAAGATGGAGTGCAGGCCAGGGGTAGCTCGGGTGGGTTGCAGGAAACCAGGTGCGGAGGCTGAGGCTGGAGCGAGAGGGGTTGGGACAGGGTAAGCAGGTCCGAAGGGGAATCCAAGGGAGTAGTAGAGTGGGGAATCCAGGACAGAGTAGCAGGATGACGAGATGTGGAACTGGAGACAGAGCAGGCGGAACTGTAGCAGAGAGGAAAAACAGCTTCAGGCAAGGAAACCAGGAACTAATCGTAACAACCGGCTAGATGCGTACACTGACTGAGCAGAAATTACGATCTGGCAGTGTGGAAGTGGCTGGACTGAGTATTTGTAGAGGTCTTGATTATGGAACAGGTTGCAGCTGGTGGGGATCTGCTCTGACTCCAGCACACCTGTCTCCGCCCACACAATCACACACGGAGAGAGTACTGGGGGAGTGGCGGCAGGTGAAGGAGACACAGGATGAGCAGTAGAGGGCGTTGCAGGGGCAGATGTGACAATTAGTTTAATGATTGAGGTGATGTCATTGAAACAACAGGTGTTTTATTATTGCTTATTGGTGGTTACCTGGTCTGTGGTCCCACAGGTATGACACGCTAAGCGTTTGATTATAAAGCCAATCGGCCCTAGACTCAATAGTACCAAATTTTGTTATTCTCTTACTTTCACAAGACTTGGACATGTTTTCTCTCTCACACATATACACTCTCTTCCTCACGCAAACACGCCAAATATGTAGGCTGCACATTCTGTAGCTAGCAAATGTTCCTCAAATCTAACAACACAGGAGCATGCTTTTGTTGACGATTTCATTGGATAAGAATCACTACATAATTCCATAAAAAGTTGATGAGTACACTACAGTAGGTCTACTACAGACTACAACTAGTAGACTACATTTAAAGATGCTGTCTTGTAGCGTCCTTTAAAAATTACAGGCTGAGAGACAAAAATGCTGGAGATCTGTATCTTATTGTTCACAAATGTGTATCTTATTGTTCACAAAGGTGTAATATTCATTGTTAATAATGGTGGACATGGTACTTTGGGCTAGTGGCCTTTCCCAAGACAAGATGTATACATAATGAATGATTCCTCTCTAGGACCTCTTGGGGGAGCACCTCATTGACTGTGAGAATGGTGTGTTTGTGTGTGTGTTTGTGTGTGTGTGTGTGTGTGTGTGTGTGTGTGTGTGTGTGTGTGTGTGTGTGTGTGTGTGTGTGTGTGTGTGTGTGTGTGTGTGTGTGTGTGTGTGTGTGTGTGTGTGTGTATTTGACAAATAGGAAGATGATAGGGTGACAACTTGGGCTGGCCAAAAACATACATCACAATGTACTCAGGGCAGTGCCCTCTCAGATAGTGAAACTCATAGAATGCTTTGTAGAGTAAAGGGGAAAAGAGGCAGTGCAAAACACTCTAGTCAAAGTTCTCTTGGTAACTGACTATGTTTCTGAACAACTAGGGAGTTGTATATTAAACAAGATACACAGTATCACCAAGATCATGGCATGTATTTTATCAATGCATTGAAGATATATTGTTGTCGCAAATGTGTTTGTTGACCATTGATATCTGAAATATTCTTGTCTACTTTTTTGTGTGCGTTCATTGCTTGAGAACAAAATATTTCCACATTCTAAGAAGCTTTACACTTGACGGGCCTGAGGAGCATAATGTTGTAAGGTACCCAGTGTCACACCCTGACCTGAGAGAGACGTTTTATTTATCTATTTTGTTAGATCAGGGTGTGGGGTGGGCATTGTATGTGTTATATTTCTATGTTGTTTTTTTCCTTTGATTGGCCTAGTATGGTTTCCAATCAGAGGCAGCTGTCTAGCGTTGTCTCTGATTGGGAATCATACTTAGGCAGCCCTTTTTCCCTACTTCAGTGTGGGATCTTGTTTTTGTACAGCTCAGTAAGCCTGCAGAACGTGACGTTCGTTTTTCGTTGTATATTATTTTGATTTAGTGTTCTGAGTTAAATAAAATAGAAATATGAACACTTACCACGCTGCACCTTGGTCTTCTCCTTACGATGGTCGTCACAGAAGATCCCACCACAATATGACCAAGCACCGTGGTATGGACCAGTGGACTTTTGAGGAGATTAGGAGGAGTATATCCTGGACTTTGGAAGGAATAGTGGCAGGAGACAAGAGCCTGCCTGGGAAGCAAGCGGAATCAGCGAAGGAGGGACAGCTACGAAGTCGGGAAGGAAGGCCACAGAAACCCCAAGATTTTTTTGGGGGGGGGGAGCACATGGAGCAGTCGGCGGAGCCGAGGAGGGAACCAGAGCCAATCCAGGAGAAAAGAGATATGGGAGAGTTGTTGAGTTGGTGGAGGATGCACGGATTTTTCCCAAAGGAACGTGTTATCAGTTTGGTGCCACCTGAGTCAGCTCCCCGTACTCGCCCTGAGGTGTGTGTTACCAGTCTGGCGCCACCTGTACCTGCTCCACGCACCTGGCCTCCATTGAGTCTCTCCAGTCCGGTGTGTCCTGTTCCTGCTCTCCGTACTCGCCCTGAGGTGCATGTTACCAGTCTGGCGCCACCTGTGCCAGCCCCACGCATCAGGTCTCCGGCGACAGTTCCCAGTCCAGAGCTTCCGGCGACAGTTCCCAGTCCAGAGCTTTCGGCGACGTCCCCAAGTCCGGAGCCTCCAGCGACATTCCCCGGTGAGACCTGTTCCGGCTCCACATAAGAAGCCTCCAGTGATGATCCATGGTTCGAAGCCTCCTGTGATGATCCATGGCATGAAGCCTCCAGTGATGATCCATGGCCCGGAGCCTGAAATGATGATCCATGGCACGAAGCCTGTAGGGAAGATCCATGGCCCAGAGCCTGTAGGGATGATCCATGCCACGAAGCCTCCAGTGGTGATCCATGGCGCGGAGCCTGCAGTGATGATCCAGGGCATGGAGCCTGCAGCAACGTTCCCCAGTCCGAAACCTCCTGAGACGGCCTATGGTCCGGTACCTCCTGAGACGGCCTATGGTCCGGAACCTCCTGAGACGGCCTACGGTCCAGAACCTCCTGAGACGGCCTACGGTCCAGAACCTCCTGAGACGGCCTACTGTCCGGAACCTCCTGAGACGGCCTATGGTCCGGAACCTCCTGAGACGGCCTACAGTCCGGAACCTCCTGCTTCGGTCTGCGGTCCAGAGTCTTCGGCGACGGTCCGCGGTCCAGAGTCTTCGGCGACGGTCCGCGGTCCAGAGTCTTCGGTGGTGGCCCGCGGCCCGCAGCCCAGAGCCTCCGGCGGCGGCCCGCAGCACAGAGCCTCCGGCGATGATCTACGGTCCGGTTCCTCCGACGACAATCCACGATCCGGTGGCACAAAAGCGGAGGGATCAGTGGGCGGAGCGGGGGCTACGCCCCGAACCGGAGCCGCCACCATGGGTAGATGCCCACCCGGACCCTCCCCTATAGGTTCAGGTTTGCTGCCGGGAGTCCGCACCTTTGGGGGGGGGGGGGGGGTACTGTCATGCGCTGACCTGAGAGAGACGTTTTATTTCTCTATTTTGTTAGGTCAGGGTGTGGGGTGGGTATTCTATGTGTTATATTTCTATGTTGTTTTTTTCCTTTGATTGGCCTAGTATGGTTTCCAATCAGAGGCAGCTGTCTAGCGTTGTCTCTGATTGGGAATTATACTTATGCAGCCCTTTTTCCCTCATTCAGTGTGGGATCTTGTTTTTGTACAGCTCAGTAAGCCTGCAGAACGTGACGTTCATTTTTCGTTGATTATTATTTTGATTTAGTGTTCTGAGTTAAATAAAATTGAAATATTAACACTTACCACTTCTCCTTACAACGATCGTCACACCCAGCCATCTTACCTCACATCCTCCCTGTACAAAGAGTTTGCAACACTGACCAAAGACCCCAGTGTCTTCTGCAATATGACAGTAATTGACGTGCATGCAACTTGAGCATATCACGTAAGTGACCCTTAGTGGACAGGACCTAGACATGGTGTAATGTAGGTCACAGGGATGTTAATGACAGACATGTAGACCCTCTCATCCCACAGCAGCTCTACCCAAGATTACCATTGTTCTCTGACACCTTAAGAATAGATATCACTTACTGACAAACTCAATGTTTTGTTTATTTGTGATCGTTTGTGTGTTTGTGTGTGCACACATTTACTGCTACTTTGTGGCTGGGGAGAATTTTCTCTGTACAGGTGGTAGTTCGCAGCCCCAGGTACTTGTTTAGGAAGTAGGTGAAATGTTCTCTGGTGAATATTTTGTTTGGTTATATCAAGGTAAGACCCACGTGCAGACTGTGTGAAGCAACAATGTTTAATGTAACAACAGGGGCAGGAAAACGACAGGTCAAGGCAGGCAGGGGTCGATAATCCATAGTAGGAGCAAAGGTGCAGGCAGGCTCAGGGTCAGGGGCAGGCAGAGGAGTCAGGACAGGCAAGCGTCAAAACCAGGAGGGCGAGAAAAGAGAAACTGGAAAAAGCAGGAACTGAGACACAAAACGCTGGTTGGTTTGAACAAACAAGACGAACTGGCACAGAGAGACAGAAAACACAGGTATAAAGGGGGTGGAGACAAGCACAAGGACAGCTGAAACAGATCAGGGCGTGACATGTTAGGCCAAGCCGAGAAGCTATGGATCATAGCCGGGGTTGTACTGGACTAACGTGTGTGTAACTATTAGTCCCATTGGTGCTCATCTTAAAGTGGTACTCCAGTCTCATTTTCATCTCATTTAACACCTGATTTACTTAACAAAAGGCACACCTCAATAGATGGTCCAGGCATGTCACATGTCATGAGGATGGCATAACACATTCCCATCAGACCAACTCCTTGAAGTTTGCAGCCTATAAAACACTATTTTGCTCAAAGCATATTTTTGTACCCTTTAGTGTGTGTATTTGACTGTATTTATACTTGGGATATTGCTTTAAAAACAGTAAAAGTTCAAAAATCACTGGAGGATGTCTTTAAGTGAAGATGTCCCAACAAAGACAAGAGCCTCAGAAGTTAAAGGCTAGTCGTTGTCTGGCTCTATCTTACC
Source organism: Salmo salar (assembly GCF_965601325.2). Taxonomy (NCBI): domain Eukaryota; kingdom Metazoa; phylum Chordata; class Actinopteri; order Salmoniformes; family Salmonidae; genus Salmo; species Salmo salar. Next base: position 77,872,467 of record NC_138306.1, on the reverse strand, counting down.
GTAATATATTTAGTAATGTGCTCTCAGATCCACCAACAGCTGACAGAAAAATAAACTGTCTAAAAAGTTCCAAACTGCTGTCAAACTTCTCTTTTTGATAATTAAATGAAAAAGTGGAGTGTATAACTTTTATTTCTAATCATTGAGGCAGAATTTGAGGCAGACAAATGACTCAAGTGCAGTGACACAATATTGTTCTCTAAACAGGATGTCTTGACACTTCCATCCCAGCTGTGATGTCTTTAAAACAGTGGCAATTCCCTCTTCATTATCATAGAGCTGGATGCAAAGATGACAGGTGAGAACCTATATAGTTTGTAGAATACTCATGAAATTCAGATGGAGGGATGGATTTGGGTGGATGGATGCATGGATGGATGGGTGGGTGGATGGATGGGTTTGGGTGGGTGGGTGAATGGATGGATGGGTTTGGGTGAGTGGATGGATGGGTTTGGGTGGATAGATGGATGGATGGGTGGGTGGATGGGTTTGGGTGGGTGGATGGATGGGTTTGGGTGGGTGGGTGGATGGATGGATGGATGGGTTTGGGTGGGTGGATGGGTTTGGGTGGATGGATGGGTTTGGGTTTGGGTGGATGGATGGGTTTGAGTGGGTGGATGGATAGGTTTGGGTGGATGGATGGATGGGTGGGTTTGGATGGATGGATGGGTTTGGATGGATGGATGGGTTTGGGTGGATGGAGGATGGGTTTGGGTGGATGGAGGATGGATGGGTGGGTGGATGGGTTTGGGTGGATGGAGAATGGGTTTGGGTGGATGGAGGATGGATGGGTGGGTGGATGGGTTTGGGTGGATGGGTTTGGGTGGATGGGTTGGTTTGGGTGGATGGATAGATGGGTTTGGGTGTATGGATGGATGAATGAATGGGTGGATGGGTTTGAGTGGATTGATGGGTTTGGGTGGATATATGGATGGATGGCTGGATGAATGGGTTTGAATGGATGGATGGATAGGTTTGGTAGATGGCTGGATGAATGGGTTTGAGTGGGTGGATGGACGGATGGATGGATGGGTGGATGTGTTTGCATGGATGGACGCGTTTGGGTGGATGGATGGGTGGATAGGTTTGGTAGATGGCTGGATGGGTTTGGGTGGGTGGATGGATGGATGAATGAATGGATGAAGGGAGGGGTTTGGGTGGATGGATGGGTTTGGATGATGGATGGGTTTGGGTGAATGAAGGGATGGTTTGGGTGGATGATGGATGGGTTTAGATGAATGAAGGGATAGGTTTGGGTGGATGGATGGATGGGTTTGAGTAGGTGGGTGGGTGGGTGGGTGGGTGGGTGGATGGATGGGTTTTGGTGGATGGATTGATGGATAGATGGATGGGTGGGTGGGCGGGTGGGTGGGTGGGTGGATGGATGGATGGGTTTGGTAGATGATGGATGGGTTTGGATGGATGGGTTTGAGTGGATAGGTGGGTGGATGGGTTTTGATGGATGAGGGATGGATTTGGGTGGAATGGATGGGTTTGGGTGGATGGATGGATGGGTTTGGATGGATGGGCTTGAGTGGGTGGATGGGTTTGGGTGGATGGATAGATGGATGGATGGGTTTGGGTGGATGGATGGAGGATGGGATGGATAGATCTATAGAAAGAAATGTACAGAATATCTGTTGACTGTATAAGAAGCTTTAGATAGAATAACAGTATAAGACTAAGTGATCATATCATAAAAAGATCCCCACTGACTACTGTTTTCCCCATCTCCAACAGAGCTAGAACAACCATACGTCCTGGACTATGATTACAATTCAACCAACGACTCCTATAACTTCAACATCACCTCCTTTGACCTGGACTCTAACACCTTGTCCTGTGCAGCTCAGCCCCTGGGTCCCAGTGCCGTCATATTCCTGTGTGTCCTTCACATCGCCATCTTCCTATTGGCTGTTCCTGGTAACCTACTTGTGGGGCTCGTGATTGGCTTCAGTCAACAGTCCCTGACCCCATCCGACGTCTTCCTGTTTCACCTGACTCTAGCCGACGGGCTGCTGGCTCTGACCCTGCCCTTCTGGGCTGCTGCCACACTCCACGGCTGGATCTTTGGTGACTTGCTGTGTAAGATCCTCAAACTGGTTATGGAGGCTAGCTTCTACACCAGCATCCTGTTCCTGGTGTGTATCAGTGTCGACCGCTACCTGGTGATCGTTCGCCCCGCCAAGTCCCGTAAGGGCCGCCGAAGGGCCTGCAGATGGTGGGCCTGCACCTTCATCTGGGCTCTGGGGGGCGCCCTCTCTCTCCCTGCCCTATTCAACGACGCCTTCACGCCCCCCGACGGTGGTCCGACGAGGTGTAATGAGCGCTTCGACTTCGGCAGCGCCACCCACTGGCGGCTCGCTACTCGCGGCCTACGCCACATCCTAGGGTTCCTGCTCCCACTAGTAATCATGGTGGCGTGCTACAGCATCACCGTGGCCCGGTTGCTGCAGACGAGCGGCTTCCAGAAGCACAGGGCCATGCGGGTCATCATTGCCGTGGTGTTCGCCTTCCTCCTGTGCTGGACGCCGTTCCACATGACGGTGATGGCCGACACCCTGATGAGGGCCAGGCTGGTGCGCTTCGACTGTGCTGAGAGGAACAGGGTGGACCTGGCCCTCCAGGTCACCCACAGCCTGGCCCTGGTCCACAGCTTTGTTAACCCAGTGCTGTATGCCTTCGTAGGGGAGAAGTTCAGGGGGAACATGGGTGCCCTGGTCAGGAAGTCACGGGGACCAGAGAGGGGGTCGTCATCTCGATTTAGCAGGTCCACATCCCAGACCTCAGAAGGGAATGGACTGTTATGATTGATCTGGCAGGTTGTCCCCACATTACTTTGAATCAGGGTTGGGGTCAATTCCATTTCAATTCCAGTCAATTCAGAAAGTACTCAAAAATTGGAGTTTGGTTCACTTTCTGAACTGACTGGAATTGAAATGGTATTAACTCCAACCCTGCTTTGAATAACGTATAAGATTGCCCCTTTGTAACATATTGTAGCCAAACATTCCTTGCCTGACATTGAATATGTGCTGGCACTATCCAGCTGCAGACTCAGATCCTGTATGTATGTGTTCTTTAATGTCCTCCATATACTAATGCCCCTGGTGTCTGTACAAGTATATAATGCCCTCTGTTGTCTGTTGTATTAGGTAATAAATACCCTGTGCTGTTGTTGTTTGTCCAAAGCTGCTTGATAAGACACAAGACACATTTCCTCAAAGGGAATAATGACACAATAAACTCAGCTGTGATGTGACCAACTAGTTCCAAATCTTTCAACACTCCAGAGTCAAAAAAACAACAGAAGTTACCTTCCAGTCAGGGGCCGGCAGATGTATTTTAGGTCTCAGGCAAGCTATCTCACCATACATGGTTCAAAAGGCTATAATTGGCTCCCTTCTAGTGGTTGGTATTAAGAAGGCCCTACAGCCTGTTTATTACCCATCTGTTCTATCTGTTATGTTATGGACTTCAGGAAACAGCAGAGGGAGCACCCCCCTATCCACATCGACGGGACAGTAGTGGAGAAGGTGGAAAGTTTTAAGTTCCTCGGCGTACACATCACGGACAAACTGAAATGGTCCACCCACACAGACAGCGTGGTGAAGAAGGCGCAACAGCGCCTCTTCAACCTCAGGAGGTTGAAGAAATTTGGCTTGTCACCAAAATCACTCACAAACTTTTACAGATGCACAATCGAGAGCATCCTGTCGGGGCTGTATCACCGCCTGGTACGGCAACTGCTCCGCCCACAACCGTAAGGCTCTCCAGAGGGTAGTGAGGTCTGCACAACGCATCACCGGGGGCAAACTACCTGCTCTCCAGGGCACCTACACCACTCGATGTCACAGGAAGGCCAAAAAGATCATCAAGGACAACAACCACCCGAGCCACTGCCTGTTCACCCCGCTATCATCCAGAAGGCGAGGTCAGTACAGGTGCATCAAAGCTGGGACCGAGAGACTGAAAAACAGCTTCTATCTCAAGGCCATCAGACTGTTAAACAGCCATCACTAACATTGAGTGGCTGCTGCCAACATACTGACTCAATCTCTTGCCACTTTAATAATTAAAAATTGGATGTAATAAATGTATCACTATTCACTTTAAACTATGCCACTTTATATAATGCTTACATACCCTACACTACTCATCTCATATGTATATACTGTACTCTATAACATCTACTGCATCTTGCCTATGCCGTTCGGCCATCGCTCATCCATATATATTTTTATGTACATATTATTATTCATTTCTTTACACTTGTGTGTATAAGGTAGTTGTTGTGAAATTGTTAGATTGCTTGTTAGGTATTACTGCAAGGTTGGAACTAGAAGCACCAGCATATCGCTACACTCGCATTAACATCTGCTAACCATGTGACAAATAAAATTTGATTTATTACCAAACTACTTTTACCCCCATTCACCAGCAGAGGGCAGTCATTACATGGGTCTGAATGGGGATACCAGCTCTGACTACACCATAGGCCTCCTGATTAGCTAGCTGGTGAAGACAGCCATAATGAGGTAACTACTATTTGAAAGCTGCCCAGAGTATGTCACAGTTATGATATTGGACCTGTCTTCTGTTTGGATGAGAGAGAGAGAGAGAGAGAGAGGAGAGAGAGAGAGAGAGAGAGAGAGAGAGAGAGAGAGAGAGAGAGAGAGAGAGAGAGAGAGAGAGAATTTTCGGTGCATCATTGTCACCCTCAGTGTGTTGTGTGAGCGTTGAAGGAATAATCCAATCAAAAACTATATTTAGTTACTGTAAATGTTTTGCATGTCATCAACCAAATTTTCAAGATACATATCTTGAGTCCAATATCTTGAAAACTTGACTGCTGACAGGAAAACATGTTGGGAATGTATCAACAGTGGACTAATGACAAAAAATACAAAAAGACAGCCAAGGAACTCTGTCCCCCCTGTCCTCACTCCCTGTATCTCTTTCTACCTCACCCTTACACAATCTCTCTCTACCTCACCCTTACACAATCTCTCTCTCCTGTATCTCTCTCTACCTCACCCTTACACAATCTCTCTCTACCTCACCCTTACACAATCTCTCTCTCCTGTATCTCTCTCTACCTCACCCTTACACAATCTCTCTCTACCTCACCCTTACACAATCTCTCTCTCCTGTATCTCTCTCTACCTCACCCTTACACAATCTCTCTCTACCTCACCCTTACACAATCTCTCTCTCCTGTATCTCTCTCTACCTCACCCTTACACAATCTCTCTCTACCTCACCCTTACACAATCTCTTTCTCCTGTATCTCTCTCTACCTCACCCTTACACAATCTCTCTCTACCTCACCCTTACACAATCTCTCTCTCCTGTATCTCTCTCTACCTCACCCTTACACAATCTCTCTCTACCTCACCCTTACACAATCTCTCTCTCCTGTATCTCTCTCTACCTCACCCTTACACAATCTCTCTCTACCTCACCCTTACACAATCTCTCTCTCCTGTATCTCTCTCTACCTCACCCTTACACAATCTCTTTCTCCTGTATCTCTCTCTACCTCACCCTTACACAATCTCTCTCTACCTCACCCTTACACAATCTCTCTCTCCTGTATCTCTCTCTACCTCACCCTTACACAATCTCTTTCTCCTGTATCTCTCTCTACCTCACCCTTACACAATCTCTCTCTACCTCACCCTTACACAATCTCTCTCTCCTGTATCTCTCTCTACCTCACCCTTACACAATCTCTCTCTGCTGTATCTCTCGCTACCTCACCCTTACACAATCTCTCTCTCCTGTATCTCTCTCTACCTCACCCTTACACAATCTCTCTCTACCTCACCCTTACACAATCTCTCTCTCCTGTATCTCTCTCTACCTCACCCTTACACAATCTCTCTCTACCTCACCCTTACACAATCTCTCTCTCCTTTATCGCTCTCTACCTCACCCTTACACTCTCTCTCCTGTATCTCTTTATCACTGAATCCTCCCTCCTTTTATCTGTTTCTCTATCTCCTCATCCCTCTTCACATTTTCTCCCCTCTCTTCCTGTCTCTCCTTCTCTTTCTCCTCATCCCTCTTCACATTTTCTCCTCTCTCTTCCTGTCTCTCCTTCTCTTTCTCCTCATCCCTCTTCACATTTTCTCCTCTCTCTTCCTGTCTCTCCTTCTCTTTCTCCTCATCCCTCTTCACATAACCTCCTCCCTGTTCCTGTCCTCCTTCACCCATCTCTTCTATTCTCTCTCTTTCATGCTCTTTCTTTTCTCTCTCTTCTCCCCTTGGGATGATCACACAGCCCCAAGCCACCACAGGATATCACCATGTCAAACTCCGCTGTCCTCAAATGTCCACTTGTAACACAAGCTTGACCCTTGACTTCACCTATGACCTTCCCACACACCCAGGTCACGTCTCAGTTGCCATGGCTACCTAATAGCCGTAGCTAACACGGATGTGCAAATATGATCCTAAAAACAGTTTAGTTTGACCTTAGGGTCGTAGTGCACTAGGGCTGAAGGTACTTGTACCTCTATAAGTGTTTGGCTGAATGGTTTTCAGTGTTTACACAAACTCAGAAAGATAACCTTAGCACAGTTAAATAACTCTTTTGGGTATGGAGTTGAGGGTCTGTCCTCGGGGAAGAATGCCTTGTCTTTCAGTTCTTGATCTGGAACTAACTTCTAAAGTTGTTAAAAACTAAAATGTTCCAGTTTCTTTCAGAGTGTCAGGAATAACTTCAGGACTGCAGATAAAATTGGAAACAAACAAAACAAATGTCTGTGACAAATCAAATGGAGAGGTGGCCTTCAGTGGAGGCTGGTGAGGGGAGAACGGATCATAATAATGTCCAGTCATTACCACGAGCCCGTCCTCCCCAATTAAGGTGCCACCAATCTCCTGTGGTGGGCTTTCAATAACAACAAAGGAAGATCCTCTAGCTTTACTCCAGAACAGCGGTGTGTGTATATTGAATAAAAGGGGATTTGTAGAGAAAGCACAGCCTTATCCTCCCGCTCCACCTTGAGCATCTGTCAAAACATCTCAGAGTGAAAACACGCGAGAAAGTACGAGCGACAGAGAGAGACAGAGGGGGGAGGGAGGGAGAGAGAGAGAGGGGGAAGGAGAGAGGGGGGCGAGAGACTAAACAAAATCTTTCTTGTCATCCTTTAAAAATAATCTATCTCTCTCATCCCCTGTACAAGACTTCTAGTCCAACACTACAGGTTTGGAGCAGGTGGCCACAGTTTTGCTGTGTATTCCGGAGTGTTCCTCCTGGGCCTGACCCCTGACCCCTGACCAATATAATTATGAGATAGGGGCCCCCTGGGGGAGGGATGATTCCCACTGACAGAGAGGTTCCTAACCCTAACACAACGACGCAGCACTCATCACCTAAATGCTCCCCATGGGCCTTAGAGATGCTCTGCCATTTCTTGGTTGCTAAAATTCTAATAGTTCACTTAATATATTTTCCAT
>NC_138306.1:77860000-77862500 GCF_965601325.2 Salmo salar | reverse complement strand
GTTGTTTCTTAGTACATACCAGGTCATTTCTGACTCCTAGAAAGTGCAGCTGATATGCCATGATAGGAAAGCCAGAGTCGAGAACCGCAGTTCAAATAATATGGGAATATAAATAAATTAAATTAGAGGAAGTCTTTATTTAAGCACTTCCTTACCAACCTTGAACCAATCAGCACGAGGAAGCCAGCAGAGTAGGTCAAACACACACATGATGTAGGCATATGCTCACATACAGTACACACACATACACACCACATAAAGGAAAACACACAGGCACACACACAAACACACACACCTCATTTAAAGGAAAACATACACACACTCAGTGTGTCCCATTTTTCATTCCTGAAAAATCTGAGAGTTTCTGTTTTTCTGTCATGACCTCACAGTAAAGCACTCTCCCTAAGTCGTCATAACTGGGTGTGGGGACAGAATTCCCCCACACCCCTGTTCAGATGGCTCCAACAGTCTCAGTATTATCTGGCTGTTGCAGTATAAACAACACATTTTTGTATTTATTTTTATTTAACCTTTATTTAACTAGGCAAGTCAGGCAAACTAGGCAAACATGGGTTGAGTCTGAGATGGCACATTACATTTACATTTTAGTCATTTAGCAGACGCTCTTATCCAGAGCGACTTACAGTAGTGAATGCATACATTTCATTAAAAAAAATTAAATTATTTTTCCCCCGTACTGGCCCACAACCCTGGCGTTGCAAACACCATGCTCTACCAACTGAGCCACACGGGACACTAGACAGCTAGCCTACCATTAGACACTAATGCACAGCCAATCCATCCAACAAGTATACGTTATGGACAGTAGGCCTATAACGTGACTCTCAGATGAGGTTAAAATTCAGTTAGAAGCATTCGATTTTGCAATGGCATAGGCCTACGTTATTTTGGATTTGTGTGCCCTTGAGAACTTTTCACGCTGAAACATAATGAAATGTTACGCAGTAGAGGTCACACTACCGTATATAGTGCACTACTTTTGACCTGGACCAATTGTAAGTCACTCTGGATAAGAGTGTCGGCTAAATTACTAAAATGGAGATGAAACATTTCAGACGCAGACATGGAATCATAGAATAATGTTGCAGGTGGTCGTTAATGATAACTGCGACCTGGCCAAGATAAAGCAAAGCAGTGCGACACAAACAACAACACAGAGTTACACATGGAATAAACAAACATACAGTCAATAATACAATAGAACAATCTGTATACAGTGTGTGCAAATGAGGTAGGATAAGGGAGGTAAGGCAATAAATAGGCCATAGTGGCGAAATAATTACAATATGGCAATTAAACACTGGAGTGATAGATGTGCAGAAGATGAGTGTGCAAGTAGAGACACTGCTGTGCAAAGGAGCAAAATAAATACAATAAATAACAGTATGGGGATGAGGAACTGTAGTTCATCGATAGTTAAATATTAGGTCAATAATAATATTCATCGTCATCATCATTAATAAACACACACGTTTCAAGGCTAGGCATATTTCAACACCCATCCATTTGAAGAAAGCATGCCTATTTTCCACAAGGGGACCAGTCTTTCGAAGTTGTAGTATTGGGCAGGTTATCAGAGGCTGAGGGAGGGAGGAATGAGCAGAGTTGAATTACAAACACATTTTCGGGTGCCTTTGCTCCACTCCATACTAGCGTGGAGTAGGTAAAGGTAGGCGACGGATTTTATCCACCAAATCTCAGCGGGAAAACGGAGTATTTTCTCAATGCGAGACTTATTGAGGAGGCTGGAACACGAGTTGTAGCCAACTCGCGCCTGTCTCACCTGCGTGACTTTTCAGTGTGTCTTTTGGAAACTGCGACCGTAAGCTTTGATTTGAAAAAAAAAATAGAGCATTGCAGCATCACGATATATCGGGACATTGATTTGAATTGAATGGATCATTGTGCGCTAAAGTCGTCTATATGGGATGTACTGTGAGTTTCATCTGTTGTGAGGACGAGTTGTTGGTGCCCCTCGGTCGCTATGAGGAGAAAGAGAAAGAAGAATCCACAATCTTATCAAAGGTAAGAAAAATAACGAATTTGCCCTGATTTTGGATGATATTCTTGAGTCGTTTAAGTAAAAATAGGTAGTTCGAGTACACGATCTGACTTGACAATGGATCAAAGGGAGGTCTGTATGTTTGGCTTCTGGGCACATTTGCTTTGACGTCTGTTTGTTTACCTGTCACCCATCGTTTCTAATAACACCGTCGACGTCACTGTCACGCAGTCTTCCTATCACCCACGCAACTTTCCTTGTTAGCCTCCATTTGTTTAGAAAGGTTTACCTTAGCTTGAAACTCAAGATAAAATCCACCCTCCTTGTTTACACTGGTAGGCTACTGTACTCTGTATCATTTCTGTCATGCGCTGAGACAAGAGGCAAATCAGGCAATAAATATGACGCATTTTCAGGTTGGCATATGGCGACTATAAATAGTCTATGCCAATTACCTGCATATTTTTGTGAAAGTAG
>NC_138306.1:77815000-77855000 GCF_965601325.2 Salmo salar | reverse complement strand
GCAGGAAAGTTCAAATGAAGGTCCTTCATCTGTACTGTATCCCACCACTGCATGTAACAGTAGATGCCACAACATTCCTCTTTAAATTGAAATCTGTTGTCTGGCGTCTGGCAAGAGAAGGCATGTTATGGTGCCACAGGATACATTTCAGCCCTAAGGCCTGATCTAAGGTCAGTTTTGCTATTGGTTACTATCTTCTTAGAAATATAATTACTGTGGGTGACCCATTCTAGTCATTCTATTTCTACAGATAGTAATTATATTTCTACCATGTTAGTGTCAGGGGTATAGGATCAGTTGGTCCTGGATCAGATCAGCCACACAGATTCTGGGGGATATCTGAGATGACGTCACAATCAGAATATTCTCATTGTGTGGTTTGTTTACAGTAATCTAACACTGGGGATTGATATCCCAGTTGATCCCAGGACTAAGACTATAGGATTAATCTGTAAATAGACGTGGGGTTTTCCCAATTATGTTATAATGTACCCAACGTTATATGATACATATTGTATGTTTCCTTCTATTAGGATGATGTAGTGGTATGACGTGCAGAGTCTCTGGTATCATCTCTTTAGGAGAAAAGCTTCAGTTTGTTCAGAAAAAGTCCCCCTGTCTGTTCCTTCTTAACTGAATGATCCCTGTTTGTATTAGCTGGAATATAAGCCTGGGGATAATGTTTGTGGAGTTTGCAGGCCGAGCTCTATCAGATCCAGTACTTACACCCATTAGCTTTCCTAAGATATGGCATCCAAAACACACTGAGAAAAGTATTCAAAAGCTCCTGTGTGTGGTATGTCAACTGAACCCTTTGCCTCGATGACAGCTTTGCACACTCTTGGCATTATCTCAACCATCTTCATGAGGTGGTCACCTGGAATGCATTTAAATTAACAGGTGTGCCTTGTTAAAAGTTCATTTGTGGAATTTCTTTCTATCTTAATGCATTTGAGCCAATCAGTTGTGTTGTGGTGTGACAAGGTAGCGTTAGTATACAGAAGATAACTCTATTTGGTAAAATACCAAGTCCATATTATGGCAAGAACAGCTCAAATAAGCAAAGAGAAATGACAGTCCATCATTACTTCGACATGAAGGCCAGTGAATGCAGAACATTTCAAGAAATAGTATAGTTTCTTCAAGTCCAATTGCAAAAACCATCAAGCGCTATGATGAAACAGGCTCTCATGAGGACCGCCACAGGAAAGGAAGATCCAGAGTTACCTCTGCTGCAGAGGATAAGTTCATTAGAGTTACCAGCCTCAGAAATCAGCAATTAACTGCACCTCAGATTGCAGCCCAAATAAATGCTTCACAGAGTTCAAGTAACAGACACATCTCAACATCAACTGTTCAGAGGAAACTGCGTAAATCAGGCCTTCATGATCGAATTGCTGCAAAGAAACCACTACTAAAGGACACCAATTAGAAGAAGAGACTTGCTTGGACGAAGAAACACGAGCAATGGACATTAGACCGGTGAAAATCTGTCCGTTGGTCTGATAAGTCCAAATGTGAGATCTTTGGTTCCATCCGCCGTATCTTTGTGAGACACAGAGTAGGTGAACGGAGGATCTTCGCATGTGTGGTTCCCACCGTGAAGCATGGAGGAGGAGGTGTGATGGTGTGGGGATGCTTTGCTGGTGACACTGTCAGTGATTTATTTAGAAATCAAGGCAAACTTAACCAGCATGGCTAACACAGCATTCTGCAGCGATACACCATCCCATCTGGTTTGCACTTAGTGGGACTATGATTTGTTTTTCAACAGGACAATGACCGAAAACACACCTCCAGGCTGTGTAAGGGTTATTTGACCAAGAACGACAGTGATGGAGTGCTGTATCAGATGACCTGGCCTCCACAATCACCTGACTTTAACCCAATTGAGATGGTTTGGGATGAGTTGGATCTCAGAGTGAAGGAAAAGCAGCCAACAAGTGTTCAGAATATGTGGGAACTCCTCCAGGTGACTACCTCATGAAACTGGTTGAGAGAATGCCAGGAGTGTGCAAAGCTGTCATCAACGCTACTTTGAGGAATCTAAAATCTAAAATATATTTAACACTTTTTTGGTTACTACATGATTCCATATGTGTTATTTCATAGTTTTGATGTCTGCACTATTATTCTACAATGTAGAAAATAGTCAAAATAAAGAAAAACCCTTTAATGAGTAGGTGTGTCCAAACTTCTGACTGGTACTGTATCTAAATGCTAGCTACTTTACCTGTATCAGAGGAGCAGTCTTATTCAAATGGCAGCTGTGCTACCCAAAGGTTTCCAATAGAAACCCTCATATCATATAGTCTTTCATAGCCTATCGTTATCCTGATCATTGCTTGAATTATCGTCCTATGGATTTGTGTCCACATCGCCTAGGCCTGATCACAGAATATAACATACACTACTGGGTCAATACCATTAAGTAAAAATCTAGCTTCATTTGTTGTCGTCATAGAAACTCAGCCTCACACACAAGGGTCACATCTCTCTCTCTCTCTCTCTCTCTCTCTCTCTCTCTCTCTCTTTCTCTCTCTACGCTCTCTCTTTCTCTCCCTCTCTCTTTCTCCCTCTCTCACGTTCTCTCTCATGCTCTCTCTTTCTCTCTCTCTCTCTCTCTCTCTCTCTCTCACTGCCTCTCCCCCCTTGCTCTACCTCCCCCCTCCTTCCCTCCCTCTCTCCCCGAGATGCAGAACTCTCAACGCTGAATACTCTCTGACGAGGCAATCTATCCCCCAGTAGCCAATGATAACACTCGGACAGCAAAAGTGATGAGGCGATCCATTCTGCTCCAGCCAATAATAATGCATGGACAGAAAGTGATGATGCCTGTGCCTGTGCATGTGGAATGGAAATCAGGCACTGCTTGGTTTTAATGGGAAATGTCAAGTGGCGGAGCGCGGCACATTCATCACCCAGCAGCCCCATACGCTGGCACCCAGCCAGGCCAGGGCTGGCATGTAGATCATGGATTTCTCTAGCTGAGATCACTGTGTATGGATCACTGTGTACTGGGCCGGTCTATTATAACATGTGACGTAAGGCTGTTATAGCCAGTTGAGGTTGCTTATTGAAGGCCAGTTAGTGGAGGAAGTCATAATGTGGTCTTCATCGATTGATCGAAGTGGATTGCGTCACTTTTTCCGATGTCGTTTTGGAAGTGTACTGACATCTCTGGTGGTTCATGACTTGACACGTGCTATAAAACATCTATAATAAGAAACATGTGCGAAGGTGCTCTCAAACGCAGCATGATGAGAATGAGCTATTTTCATTTGTCAAGGTCCATGTTCAGATGGTCACCACAGTTCAACAGCCCTGTCCTCCTTAGTCCTCCATAGTCATAGTATCAAACACAGCAGATAGATATACAGGATGTAGATAACACAAACAAAGCAGATAGATATACAGGATGTAGATAACAAACAAAGCACATAGATATACAGTATGGGGCGGCAGGTAGCCTAGTGGTTAGAGCGCTGGGTCAGTAACCGGAAGGTTGCAAGATCGACTCCCCGAGCTGACAAGGTAAAAATCTGTCTTTCTACCCCTGAGCAAGGCAGTTAACCCACTGTTCCTAGGGCGCCGAAGATGTGGATGTCGATTAAGGCAGCCCCCCCACACCTCTCTGATTCAGAGGGGTTGGGTTAAATGGGGAAGACACATTTCAGTTGAATACATTCAGTTAGACAACTGACTAGGTATCCCCCTTTCCTTTATATAGATAACACAAACACAGCAGATAGATATATAGTATATAGATGTTGATAGCACATCAAAACTGTGAGGATCGAAGCCTGGCGTAGAAGCAAATAAGTAGATCTGCAAATTCCATCTCCCTTGTCAAGTCGCCCCCACAGATATAGTGAAGACAATAGGTGGCTGAGGCCAACTCTATGCTGGGTTGTTTGGGGGGGAAGAGGCCTGAAATTTCAGGTTTCGGATTCCAAAGGGTTTGCTTTTAACTATGCCTCTGTGCTTACCCCATAACATCTTTGCTAATGTCTTTGCTAAAAGGCTAAAACTGTCATATTCAGACAAATGATCCAAGAGAAACTTAGAGAAAGGAGGAAGGTGGGTGCTGGTGGGGTGTGGGTAGGATAGAGGAGTGAGGTAGGCCTCTTGTGATGTTTACTCCCCTCTTCTGTCAGGGCCCACATCCACTAGCCAGGGATCTCTTCTCGCTCCCAAATAACATTCCTTTCAGACAGGCACATACAAAGACGCCCTTGGTGTTGTTCTGTCTACTGTCAACATTAGGACCCCTAAGGGATGAACGCTTGATGTACGACCCAAAAACGTTTTCATCTCTCCTTAAACTATTTGAAGCTGTAATAGACAGCTTATCTCGAAGTACAAATCTCAGAATTGTTCTTAGATCTTTGTGTATATTTACACTAGTAGATGTGACGTAGCCCTGAACGGAAAATACAACAAACGCAAGGTCAACAAGGTCACTGTTGAAAATGTGTGAGGGGAACGTTTCCACTTAATCCTTAGCATCACATTCTCCTCAGTATTCTGTTATGAGTTATGAGAAACTAAGTGGCTGTCACAACTCAGGATAGCGGGATGGAGGAGGGAGAGAGAGAGGAGGAGAGGAGAGGTTGACTAATTTCTCCATGCTGCAGCCTCTGATTAGTATTACACTGGGGAGCCGTCTGCTGATCACTGTCTAAACCTTTCTTCATTATCCAATGATTCACTATCAGCTGGCATCACAATGTGTGTGTCAGTATGTGTGTGTGTATCAGTGTTTGCCAGTGTGTGTGTGTCACTGTGTGTGTGTGTGTGTGTCAGTGTGTGTGTGTCAATGTGTGTGTCAGTGTGTGTGAAAGTGAAAGTGAGAGAGGTAGAGTGTTAGCAGGGGCAGGAGAGAGAGAGAGAGAGAGAGAGAGAGAGGGAACAATAGAGGAAGAGAGGTAGAGGAGGAAGAGGCCATAGTTTTATCCACAAGGTGGCAGTGTTGCAGTGAGAGAGAGAACCAGACTGCAGGTGTGAAATCGGCCCGATGCAGAAACCCACCGATGCGACACTTAAAGAACCCCAGCTCTGATGCAGCCTGCCATCCTCAATCTATGTGACAATTTGGGAAAGAAAGAGTGGAATGAACGAATGAATGAACATCCGTCTTTCACATGTAATTTAGACTAATCCTGTCAGGGGTTCACACGGTCCGACCGTGAATCAGTGACCCAGTGCGGTCACCTCTGAGCTAACTAGGCAGGTATCCACAGAGAGACCAGCCATGTTCCCACACCATGTCATGGTACCTCATGTTGACAGGATTAAAGGGATAGTTCACTCACATATCAAATTAAAGGCGAGGTCTACTCACATTATAAACTGTGTTTAGAATTGCCTTGGATGATAGGGCTTTAAACTGCTATTTCTTTCAAAGTTCCAGAGGGCTAAAGTTAGCATCATGACTGAACATCCTATTGGAAACCATGGATTAGCATTTTTTTTCAAGTAAAAGCTGTATGCAGCTATCTTCCTGTGCAGAGTGGAGTCATTGTGTTAGATTATGTGGATGGATGGGGTTGGTTATGGAGTCAGTGTGTTAGATTATGTGGATGGATGTGGTTGGTTATGGAGTCAGTGTGTTAGATTATGTGGATGGATGTGGTTGGTTATTGAGCCAGTGTGTTAGATTATGTGGATGGATGTGGTTCGTTATGGAGTCAGTGTGTTAGATTATGTGAATGGATGTGATTGGTTATGGAGTCAGTGTGTTAGATTATGTGGATGGATGTGGTTGGCTATGGAGTCAGTGTGTTAGATTATGTGGATGGATGGGGTTGGTTATATAGTCAGTGTGTAAGATTATGTGGATGGATGGGGTTGGTTATTGAGCCAGTGTGTTAGATTATGTGGATGGATGTGATTGGTTATGGAGTCAGTGTGTTAGATTATGTGGATGGTTGGGGTTGGCTATGGAGTCAGTGTGTTAGATTATGTGGATGGATGGGGTTGGTTATATAGTCAGTGTGTAAGATTATGTGGATGGTTGGGGTTGGTTATGGAGTCAGTGTGTTAGATTATGTGGATGGTTGGGGTTGGTTATGGAGTCAGTGTGTTAGATTATGTGGATGGATGGGGTTGGTTATTGAGCCAGTGTGTTAGATTATGTGGATGGATGTGATTGGTTATGGAGTCAGTGTGTTAGATTATGTGGATGGTTGGGGTTGGCTATGGAGTCAGTGTGTTAGATTATGTGGATGGATGGGGTTGGTTATATAGTCAGTGTGTAAGATTATGTGGATGGTTGGGGTTGGTTATGGAGTCAGTGTGTTAGATTATGTGGATGGTTGGGGTTGGTTATGGAGTCAGTGTGTTAGATTATGTGGATGGATGTGGTTGGTTATGGAGTCAGTGTGTTAGATTATGTGGATGGATGTGGTTGGTTATGGAGTCAGTATGTTAGATTATGTGGATGGATGTGGTTGGTTATGGAGTCAGTGTGTTAGATTATGCGGTTGGATGGGGTTGGTTATTGAGCCAGTGTGTTAGATTATGTGGATGGATGGGGTTGGTTATGGAGTCATTGTGTTAGATTATGTGAATGGATGTGATTGGTTATGGAGTCAGTGTGTTAGATTATGTGGATGGATGTGGTTGGCTATGGAGTCAGTGTGTTAGATTATGTGGATGGATGGGGTTGGTTATATAGTCAGTGTGTAAGATTATGTGGATGGATGTGATTGGTTATGGAGTCAGTGTGTTAGATTATGTGGATGGTTGGGGTTGGTTATGGAGTCAGTGTGTTAGATTATGTGGATGGATGTGGTTGGTTATGGAGTCAGTGTGTTACATTATGTGGATGATGGGGTTGGTTATGGAGTCAGTGTGTTAGATTATGTGGATGGATGTGGTTGGTTATGGAGTCATTGTGTTAGATTATGTGGATGGATGTGGTTGGTTATGGAGTCATTGTGTTAGATTATGTGGATGGATGTGGTTAGTTATGGAGTCAGTGTGTTAGATTATGTGGATGGATGTGGTTGGTTAGGGAGTCAGTGTGTTAGATTATGTGGATGGATGTGGTTAGTTATGGAGCCAGTGTGTTAGAATATGTGGATGGATGGGGTTGGTTATGGAGTCAGTAGGTTAGATTATGTGGATGGATGTGATTGGTTATGGAGTCAGTGTGTTAGATTATGTGGATGGAAGTGATTGGTTATAGAGTCAGTATGTTAGATTATGTGGATGGATGTGATTGGTTATAGAGTCAGTGTGTTAGATTATGTGGATGGATGTGGTTGGTTATGGAGTCAGTGTGTTAGATTATGTGGATGGATGGGGTTGGTTATGGAGTCAGTGTGTTAGAGTATGTGGATGGATGTGATTGGTTATGGAGTCAGTGTGTTAGATTATGTGGATGGATGTGGTTGGTTATGGAGTCAGTGTGTTAGATTATGTGGATGGATGGGGTTGGTTATGGAGTCAGTGTGTTAGATTATGTGGATGGATGTGGTTGGTTATATAGTCAGTATGTTAGATTATGTGGAGGGATGTGGTTGGTTATGGAGTCAGTGTGTTAGATTATGTGGATGGATGTGGTTGGTTATGGAGTCAGTGTGTTAGATTATGTGGATGGTTGGGGTTGGTTATGGAGTCAGTGTGTTAGATTATGTGGATGGATGGGGTTGGTTATGGAGTCAGTGTGTTAGATTATGTGGATGGATGGGGTTGGTTATGGAGTCAGTGTGTTAGATTATGTGGATGGATGGGGTTGGTTATGGAGTCAGTGTGTTAGATTATGTGGATGGATGTGGTTGGTTATGGAGTCAGTGTGTTAGATTATGTGGATGGATGTGGTTGGTTATGGAGTCAGTGTGTTAGATTATGTGGATGGATGTGGTTGGTTATATAGTCAGTATGTTAGATTATGTGGAGGGATGTGGTTGGTTATGGAGTCAGTGTGTTAGATTATGTGGATGGATGTGGTTGGTTATGGAGTCAGTGTGTTAGATTATGTGGATGGATGTGGTTGGTTATGGAGTCAGTGTGTTAGATTATGTGGATGGATGTGGTTGGTTATGGAGTCAGTGTGTTAGATTATGTGGATGGATGTGGTTGGTTATGGAGTCAGTGTGTTAGATTATGTGGATGGATGTGGTTGGTTATATAGTCAGTATGTTAGATTATGTGGATGGATGTGGTTTGTTATGGAGTCAGTGTGTTAGATTATGTGGATGGATGTGGTTGGTTATGGAGTCAGTGTGTTAGATTATGTGGATGGATGTGGTTGGTTATGGAGTCAGTGTGTTAGATCATGTGGATGGATGTGGTTGGTTATGGAGTCAGTGTGTTAGATTATGTGGATGGATGTGGTTGGTTATGGAGTCAGTGTGTTAGATTATGTGGATGGATGTGGTTGGTTATAGAGTCAGTGTGTTAGATTATGTGGATGGATGTGGTTGGTTATGGAGTCAGTGTGTTAGATTATGTGGATGGATGTGGTTGGTTATAGAGTCAGTGTGTTAGATTATGTGGATGGATGTGGTTGGTTATGGAGTCAGTGTGTTAGATTATGTGGATGGATGGGGTTGGTTATGGAGTCAGTGTGTTAGATTATGTGGATGGATGGGGTTGGTTATGGAGTCAGTGTGTTAGATTATGTGGATGGATGGGGTTGGTTATGGAGTCAGTGTGTTAGATTATGTGGATGGATGTGGTTGGTTATGGAGTCAGTGTGTTAGATTATGTGGATGGATGTGGTTGGTTATGGAGTCAGTGTGTTAGATTATGTGGATGGATGGGGTTGGTTATGGAGTCATTGTGTTAGATTATGTGAATGGATGTGATTGGTTATGGAGTCAGTGTGTTAGATTATGTGGATGGATGTGGTTGGCTATGGAGTCAGTGTGTTAGATTATGTGGATGGATGGGGTTGGTTATATAGTCAGTGTGTAAGATTATGTGGATGGATGTGATTGGTTATGGAGTCAGTGTGTTAGATTATGTGGATGGTTGGGGTTGGTTATGGAGTCAGTGTGTTAGAGTATGTGGATGGATGTGATTGGTTATGGAGTCAGTGTGTTAGATTATGTGGATGGATGTGGTTGGTTATGGAGTCAGTGTGTTAGATTATGTGGATGGATGGGGTTGGTTATGGAGTCAGTGTGTTAGATTATGTGGATGGATGTGGTTGGTTATATAGTCAGTATGTTAGATTATGTGGAGGGATGTGGTTGGTTATGGAGTCAGTGTGTTAGATTATGTGGATGGATGTGGTTGGTTATGGAGTCAGTGTGTTAGATTATGTGGATGGTTGGGGTTGGTTATGGAGTCAGTGTGTTAGATTATGTGGATGGATGGGGTTGGTTATGGAGTCAGTGTGTTAGATTATGTGGATGGATGGGGTTGGTTATGGAGTCAGTGTGTTAGATTATGTGGATGGATGGGGTTGGTTATGGAGTCAGTGTGTTAGATTATGTGGATGGATGTGGTTGGTTATGGAGTCAGTGTGTTAGATTATGTGGATGGATGTGGTTGGTTATGGAGTCAGTGTGTTAGATTATGTGGATGGATGTGGTTGGTTATATAGTCAGTATGTTAGATTATGTGGAGGGATGTGGTTGGTTATGGAGTCAGTGTGTTAGATTATGTGGATGGATGTGGTTGGTTATGGAGTCAGTGTGTTAGATTATGTGGATGGATGTGGTTGGTTATGGAGTCAGTGTGTTAGATTATGTGGATGGATGTGGTTGGTTATGGAGTCAGTGTGTTAGATTATGTGGATGGATGTGGTTGGTTATGGAGTCAGTGTGTTAGATTATGTGGATGGATGTGGTTGGTTATATAGTCAGTATGTTAGATTATGTGGATGGATGTGGTTTGTTATGGAGTCAGTGTGTTAGATTATGTGGATGGATGTGGTTGGTTATGGAGTCAGTGTGTTAGATTATGTGGATGGATGTGGTTGGTTATGGAGTCAGTGTGTTAGATCATGTGGATGGATGTGGTTGGTTATGGAGTCAGTGTGTTAGATTATGTGGATGGATGTGGTTGGTTATGGAGTCAGTGTGTTAGATTATGTGGATGGATGTGGTTGGTTATAGAGTCAGTGTGTTAGATTATGTGGATGGATGTGGTTGGTTATGGAGTCAGTGTGTTAGATTATGTGGATGGATGTGGTTGGTTATAGAGTCAGTGTGTTAGATTATGTGGATGGATGTGGTTGGTTATGGAGTCAGTGTGTTAGATTATGTGGATGGATGGGGTTGGTTATGGAGTCAGTGTGTTAGATTATGTGGATGGATGGGGTTGGTTATGGAGTCAGTGTGTTAGATTATGTGGATGGATGGGGTTGGTTATGGAGTCAGTGTGTTAGATTATGTGGATGGATGTGGTTGGTTATGGAGTCAGTGTGTTAGATTATGTGGATGGATGTGGTTGGTTATGGAGTCAGTGTGTTAGATTATGTGGATGGATGGGGTTGGTTATGGAGTCAGTGTGTTAGATTATGTGGATGGATGGGGTTGGTTATGGAGTCAGTGTGTTAGATTATGTGGATGGATGGGGTTGGTTATGGAGTCAGTGTGTTAGATTATGTGGATGGATGGGGTTGGTTATGGAGTCAGTGTGATAGATTATGTGGATGGATGGGGTTGGTTATGGAGTCAGTGTGTTAGATTATGTGGATGGATGGGGTTGGTTATGGAGTCAGTTTATCTGTTTGTTTCAGTGGGTGTTCTCTTTCTACAAAGCAGTGTGTTAGTGTGAGGTCAGTGTGGAATATCTCTGTCCTGTAGAAAGTGTGTGTATGTTAGTGTGAGGACTGTACAGAATATCTCTGTCCTGTAGAAAGTGTGTGTATGTTAGTGTGAGGACTGTAAAGAATATCTCTGTCCTGTAGAAAGTGTGTGTATGTTAGTGTGAGGACTGTACAGAATATCTCTGTCCTGTAGAAAGTGTGTGTATGTTAGTGTGAGGACTGTACAGAATATCTCTGTCCTGTAGAAAGTGTGTGTATGTTAGTGTGAGGAATGTACAGAATATCTCTGTCCTGTAGAAAGTGTGTGTATGTTAGTGTGAGGACTGTACAGAATATCTCTGTCCAGTAGAAAGCGTCTGTGTGTTAATATAACCTGTACAGAGTGACAGTGTGTGTGTCCTGTAGAAATCAGTGTGTGTGTGTGTCCTGTATGAATCTGTGTGTCGGTGCTGCTTCATTAATCTCTTTGTGCCTGTGGGACTCTCCTGAACTCTCAAAGGGGGCCATCCTCTTACCCTCTCCTCACCCCTCCTCTTACCCTCTCCTCACCCCTCCTCTTACCCTCTCCTCACCCCTCCTCTTACCCTCTCCTCACCCCTCCTCTTACCCTCTCTTCACCCCTCTCCTCGTCACACACAGCACCGACAGCTCAATGTCAACTGCTGTGCTGGCATGCAGTATGTGTGTCCCCTGGTTTTTAGTCCTTCATGGTCCTCACTCACACACTGGCTTGCCTGCTCCCTCTCTCAGACAAACTGGCTTGCCTGCTCTCTCTCACTCCATCTCTCAGACACACTGGCTTGCCTGCTCTCCCTCTCTCAGACATACTGGCTTGCCTGCTCTCTCTCTCAGACACTGGCTTGCCAGCTCTCTCTCTCAGACACACTGGCTTGCCTGCTCTCTCTCTGACACACTGGCTTGCCTGCTCTCTCTCTCAGACACACTGGCTTGCCTGCTCTCTCTCTCAGACACACTAGCTTGCCTGCTCTCTCTCTCAGACACACTGGCTTGCCTGCTCTCTCTCTCTGACACACTGGCTTGCCTGCTCTCTCTCTCTGACACACTGGCTTGCCTGCTCTCCCTCTCTCAGACACACTGGCTTGCCTGCTCTCTCTCTCAGACACACTGGCTTGCCTGCTCTCTCTCTCTGACACACTGGCTTGCCTGCTCTCTCTCTCAGACAAACTGGCTTGCCTGCTCTCTCTCTCAGATACACTTGCTTGCTTGCTCTCTCTCTGACACACTGGCTTGCCTGCTCTCTCTCTGTGACACACTGGCTTGCCTGCTCTCTCTCTCTCAGACACACTGACTTGCCTGCTCTCCCTCTCTCAGACACACTGGCTTGCCTGCTCTCCCTCTCTCAGACACACTGGCTTGCCTGCTCTCCCTCTCTCAGACAAACTGGCTTGCCTGCTCTCTCTCTGACACACTGGCTTGCCTGCTCTCTCTCTCAGACACACTGGCTTGCCTGCTCTCTCTCTCAGACACACTGGCTTGCCTGCTCTCTCTCTCAGACACACTGGCTTGCCTGCTCTCTCTCTCTGACACACTGGCTTGCCTGCTCTCTCTCTCAGACACATTGGCTTGCCTGCTCTCTCTCTCTGACACACTTGGCTTGCCTGCTCTCTCTCTCAGACACACTGGCTTGCCTGCTCTCTCTCTCAGACACACTGGCTTGCCTGCTCTCTCTCTCTGACACACTGGCTTGCCTGCTCTCTCTCTCTGACACACTGGCTTGCCTGCTCTCCCTCTCTCAGACACACTGACTTGCCTGCTCCCTCTTTCTCAGACACACTGACTTGCCTGCTCCCTCTCTCAGACAAACTGGCTTGCCTGCTCTCTCTCACTCCATCTCTCAGACACACTGGCTTGCCTGCTCTCTCTCTCTCTGACACACTGGCTTGCCTGCTCTCTCTCCCAGACACACTGACTTGCCTGCTCTCTCTCTCAGAAACACTAGCTTGCCTGCTCTCTCTCTCAGACACACTGGGTTGCCTGCTCTCTCTCTCTGACACACTGGCTTGCCTGCTCTCCCTCTCTCAGACACACTGGCTTGCCTGCTCTCTCTCTCAGACACACTGGCTTGCCTGCTCTCTCTCTCTGACACACTGGCTTGCCTGCTCTCTCTCTCTGACACACTGGCTTGCCTGCTCTCCCTCTCTCAGACACACTGGCTTGCCTGCTCTCTCTCTCAGAAACACTAGCTTGCCTGCTCTCTCTCTCAGACACACTGGCTTGCCTGCTCTCTCTCTCTGACACACTGGCTTGCCTGCTCTCCCTCTCTCAGACACACTGGCTTGCCTGCTCTCTCTCTCAGACACACTGGCTTGCCTGCTCTCTCTCTCAGACACACTGGCTTGCCTGCTCTCTCTCTCTGACACACTGCCTTGCCTTCTCTCTCTCACAGACACACTGACTTGCCTGCTCTCTCTCTCAGAAACACTAGCTTGCCTGCTCTCTCTCTCTCTGACACACTGGCTTGCCTGCTCCCTCTCTCAGAAAAACTGGCT
Organism: Salmo salar; assembly: GCF_965601325.2. NCBI lineage: Eukaryota > Metazoa > Chordata > Actinopteri > Salmoniformes > Salmonidae > Salmo > Salmo salar. The sequence goes on along the minus strand of NC_138306.1, from coordinate 77,841,761 downwards.
TGCCTGCTCTCTCTCTCAGACACACTTGCTTGCTTGCTCTCTCTCTGACACACTGGCTTGCCTGCTCTCTCTCTGTGACACACTGGCTTGCCTGCTCTCTCTCTCTCAGACACACTGACTTGCCTGCTCTCCCTCTCTCAGACACACTGGCTTGCCTGCTCTCCCTCTCTCAGACACACTGGCTTGCCTGCTCTCCCTCTCTCAGACACACTGGCTTGCCTGCTCTCCCTCTCTCAGACACACTGGCTTGCCTGCTCTCTCTCTCAGACACACTGGCTTGCCTGCTCTCTCTCTCAGACACACTGGCTTGCCTGCTCTCTCTCTCTGACACACTGCCTTGCCTTCTCTCTCTCACAGACACACTGACTTGCCTGCTCTCTCTCTCAGAAACACTAGCTTGCCTGCTCTCTCTCTCTCTGACACACTGGCTTGCCTGCTCCCTCTCTCAGAAAAACTGGCTTGCCTGCTCTCTCTCTCAGACACACTTGCTTGCTTGCTCTCTCTCTGACACACTGGCTTGCCTGCTCTCTCTCTGTGACACACTGGCTTGCCTGCTCTCTCTCTCTCAGACACACTGACTTGCCTGCTCTCCCTCTCTCAGACACACTGGCTTGCCTGCTCTCCCTCTCTCAGACACACTGGCTTGCCTGCTCTCCCTCTCTCAGACACACTGACTTGCCTGCTCCCTCTCTCAGACACAGTGGCTTGCTTGTCCTCTCTCTCAGACACACTGACTTGCCTGCTCTCCCTCTCTCAGACACACTGACTTGCCTGCTCTCTCTCTCAGACACACTGGCTTGCCTGCTCTCTCTCTCTGACACACTGGCTTGCCTGCTCTCCCTCTCTCAGACACACTGACTTGCCTGCTCCCTCTCTTAGACACACTGGATTGCCTGCTCTCTCTCTCTGACACACTGACTTGCCTGCTCTCCCTCTCTCAGACACACTGGCTTGCCTGCTCTCTCACTCCCTCTCTCAGACACACTGACTTGCCTGCTCTCCCTCTCTCAGACACACTGACTTGCCTGCTTTCTCTCTCAGACACACTGGCTTGCCTGTTCCCTCTCTCCCAGACACACTGGCTTGCCTGCTCTCTCTCTCTCTCTCTCTCTCTCTCTCTCTCTCTCTCTCTCTCTTTCTCTCTCTCTCTCTCTCTCTCTCTCTCTCTCTCTCTCTCTCTCTCTCTCTCTCGCTCTCTCTCTCGCTCAGACACACTGGCTTGCCTGCTCTCCCTCTCTCAGACACACTGGCTTGCCTGTTCCCTCTCTCCCAGACACACTAGCTTGCCTGCTGTCTCTCTCAGACACACTGCCTTGCCTGCTCTCCCTCTCTCAGACACACTGACTTGCCTGCTCTCCCTCTCTCAGACACACTGGCTTGCCTGCTCTCCCTCTCTCAGACACACTGGCTTGCCTGCTCTCCCTCTCTCAGACACACTGACTTGCCTGCTCTCTGTCTCAGACACACTGGCATGCCTGCTCTCTCTCTCTCAGACACACTGACTTGCTTGCTCCCTCTCTCAGACACACTGGCTTGCCTGCTCTCCCTCGCTCAGACACACTGACTTGCCTGCTCTCCCTCTCTCAGACACACTGGCTTGCCTGCTCTCTCTCTCTGACACACTGGCTGGCCTGCTCTCCCTTTCTCAGACACACTGACTTGCTTGCTCCCTCTCTCAGACACACTGGCTTGCCTGCTCTCTCTCTCTGACACACTGGCTTACCTGCTCTCCCTCTCTCAGACACACTGACTTGCCAGCTCTCCCTCTCTCAGACACACTGGCTTGCCTGCTCTCTCTCTCTGACACACTGGCTTGCCTGCTCTCCCTCTCTCAGACACACTGACTTGCTTGCTCCCTCTCTCAGACACACTGGCTTGCCTGCTCTCTCTCTCTGACACACTGGCTTGCCTGCTCTCCCTCTCTCAGATACACTGGCATGCCTGCTCTCTCTCTCTCAGACACACTGACTTGCTTGCTAGCTCTCTCAGACACACTGGCTTGCCTGCTCTCTCTCTCTGACACACTGGCTTGCCTGCGCTCCCTCTCTCAGACACACTGACTTGCCTGCTCTCTCTCTCAGACACACTGGCTTGCCTGCTCTCTCTCTCAGACACACTGGCTTGCCTGCTCTCCCTCTCTCAGACACACTGGCTTTCCTGCTCTCCCTCTCTCAGACATACTAGCTTGCCTGCTGTGCCTCTCTCAGACACACTGACTTGCCTGCTCTCTCTCTCTGACACACTGGCTTGCCTGCTCTCCCTCTCTCAGATACACTGGCATGCCTGCTCTCTCTCTCTCAGACACACTGACTTGCTTGCTCCCTCTCTCAGACACACTGGCTTGCCTGCTCTCTCTCTCTGACACACTGGCTTGCCTGCGCTCCCTCTCTCAGACACACTGACTTGCCTGCTCTCTCTCTCAGACACACTGGCTTGCCTGCTCTCTCTCTCTGACACACTGGCTTGCCTGCTCTCCCTCTCTCAGACACACTGGCTTTCCTGCTCTCCCTCTCTCAGACATACTAGCTTGCCTGCTGTGCCTCTCTCAGACACACTGACTTGCCTGCTCTCCCTCTCTCAGACACACTGGCTTGCCTGCTCTCCCTCTCTCAGAAACACTGGCTTGCCTGCTCTCCCTCTCTCCCAGACACACTGGCTTGCCTGCTCTCTCTCTCTCTCTCTCTCTCTCTCTCTCTCTTTCTCTCTCTCTCTCTCTCTCTCTCTCTCTCTCTCTCTCTCTCTCTCTCTCTCTCTCGCTCAGACACACTTGCTTGCCTGCTCTCCCTCTCTCAGACACACTGGCTTGCCTGTTCCCTCTCTCCCAGACACACTGCCTTGCCTGCTCTCCCTCTCTCAGACACACTGACTTGCCTGTTCTCCCTCTCTCAGACACACTGGCTTGCCTGCTCTCTGTCTCAGACACACTGGCATGCCTGCTCTCTCTCTCTCAGACACACTGACTTGCTTGCTCCCTCTCTCAGACACACTGGCTTGCCTGCTCTCCCTCTCTCAGACACACTGACTTGCCTGCTCTCCCTCTCTCAGACACACTGGCTTGCCTGCTCTCTCTCTCTGACACACTGGCTTGCCTGCTCTCCCTCTCTCAGACACACTGACTTGCTTGTTCCCTCTCTCAGACACACTGGTTTGCCTGCTCTCCCTCTCAAACTCACTGACTTGCCTTCTCTCTCTCCCAGACACTCTGACTTGCCTGCTCCCTCTCTCAGACACACTGACTTGCCTGCTCTCTCTCTGACACACTGGCTTGCCTGCTCTCCCTCTCTCAGACACACTGACTTGCCTGCTCTCCCTCTCTCAGACACACTGGCTTGCCTGCTCTCTCTCTCTGACACACTGGCTTGCCTGCTCTCCCTCTCTCAGACACACTGACTTGCTTGCTCCCTCTCTCAGACACACTGGCTTGCCTGCTCTCTCTCTCAGACACACTGACTTGCCTGCTCTCCCTCTCTCAGACACACTGACTTGCCTGCTCTCCCTCTCTCAGACACACTGGCTTGCCTGCTCTCTCTCTCAGACACACTGGCTTGCCTGCTCTCCCTCTCTGACACACTGACTTGCCTGCTCCATCTCTCAGACACACTGACTTGCCTGCTCCATCTCTCAGACACACTGGCTTGCCTGCTTTCCCTCTCTTAGACACAGTTACTTGCCTGCTCTCTCTGTCTCAGACACACTGGCTTGCCTGCTCCCTCTCTCAGACACACTGGCTTGCCTGTTCCCTCTCTCAGACACACTGACTTGCCTGCTCCATCTCTCAGACAAACTGACTTTCCTGCTCCATCTCTCAGACACACTGGCTTGCCTGCTCTCCCTCTCTTAGACACACTGGCTTGCCTGCTCTCCCTCTCTCAGACATACTGACTTGCTGCTCTCTCTCTCAGACACACTGACTTGCTGCTCTCTCTCTCAGACACAGTAGCTTGCCTGCTCTCTCTCTCTGACACACTGGCTTGCCTGTTCTCTCTCTCAGACATACTGGCTTGCCTGCTCTCCCTCTCTCAGACACACTGGCTTGCCTGCTCCCTCTCTCAGACACACTGACTTGCCTGCTCCCTCTCTCAGACACACTGGCTTGCCTGCTCCCTCTCTCAGACACACTGGCTTGCCTGCTCTCTCTCTCAGACACACTAGCTTGCCTGCTCCCTCTCTCAGACACACTGACTTGCCTGCTCTCTCTCAGACACACTAGCTTCCCTGCTCCCTCTCTCTCAGACACACTGACTTGCCTGCTCCCTCTCTCAGACACACTGGCTTGCCTGCTCTCTCTCTCAGACACACTTGCTTGCTTGCTCTCTCTCTGACACACTGGCTTGCCTGCTCTCTCTCTGTGACACACTGGCTTGCCTGCTCTCTCTCTCTCAGACACACTGACTTGCCTGCTCTCCCTCTCTCAGACACACTGGCTTGCCTGCTCTCCCTCTCTCAGACACACTGGCTTGCCTGCTCTCCCTCTCTCAGACACACTGACTTGCCTGCTCCCTCTTTCAGACACAGTGGCTTGCTTGTTCTCTCTCTCAGACACACTGACTTGCCTGCTCTCCCTCTCTCAGACACACTGACTTGCCTGCTTTCTCTCTCAGACACACTGACTTGCCTGCTCTCTCTCTCAGACACACTGGCTTGCCTGCTCTCTCTCTCTGACACACTGGCTTGCCTGCTCTCCCTCTCTCAGACACACTGACTTGCCTGCTCCCTCTCTTAGACACACTGGATTGCCTGCTCTCTCTCTCTGACACACTGACTTGCCTGCTCTCCCTCTCTCAGACACACTGGCTTGCCTGCTCTCTCACTCCCTCTCTCAGACACACTGACTTGCCTGCTCTCCCTCTCTCAGACACACTGACTTGCCTGCTTTCTCTCTCAGACACACTGGCTTGCCTGTTCCCTCTCTCCCAGACACACTGGCTTGCCTGCTCTCTCTCTCTCTCTCTCTCTCTCTCTCTTTCTCTCTCTCTCTCTCTCTCTCTCTCTCTCTCGCTCTCTCTCTCGCTCAGACACACTGGCTTGCCTGCTCTCCCTCTCTCAGACACACTGGCTTGCCTGCTCTCCCTCTCTCAAACACACTGGCTTGCCTGCTCTCCCTCTCTCAGACACACCTGCTTGCCTGCTCTCCCTCTCTCAGACACACTGACTTGCCTGCTCTCTGTCTCAGACACACTGGCATGCCTGCTCTCTCTCTCTCAGACACACTGACTTGCTTGCTCCCTCTCTCAGACACACTGGCTTGCCTGCTCTCCCTCGCTCAGACACACTGACTTGCCTGCTCTCCCTCTCTCAGACACACTGGCTTGCCTGCTCTCTCTCTCTGACACACTGGCTTGCCTGCTCTCCCTTTCTCAGACACACTGACTTGCTTGCTCCCTCTCTCAGACACACTGGCTTGCCTGCTCTCTCTCCCAGACACACTGCCTTGCCTGCTCTCCCTCTCTCAGACACACTGACTTGCCTGTTCTCCCTCTCTCAGACACACTGGCTTGCCTGCTCTCTGTCTCAGACACACTGGCATGCCTGCTCTCTCTCTCTCAGACACACTGACTTGCTTGCTCCCTCTCTCAGACACACTGGCTTGCCTGCTCTCTCTCTCTGACACACTGGCTTGCCTGCTCTCCCTCTCTCAGACACACTGACTTGCCTGCTCTCCCTCTCTCTGACACACTGACTAGCCTGCTCTCTCTCTCAGACACACTGACTTGCCTGCTCTCCCTCTCTCAGACACACTGGCTTGCCTGCTCTCTCTCTCTGACACACTGGCTTGCCTGCTCTCCCTCTCTCAGACACACTGACTTGCTTGCTCCCTCTCTCAGACACACTGGCTTGCCTGCTCTCTCTCTCAGACACACTGACTTGCCTGCTCTCCCTCTCTCAGACACACTGACTTGCCTGCTCTCCCTCTCTCAGACACACTGGCTTGCCTGCTCTCTCTCTCAGACACACTGGCTTGCCTGCTCTCCCTCTCTGACACACTGACTTGCCTGCTCCATCTCTCAGACACACTGACTTGCCTGCTCCATCTCTCAGACACACTGGCTTGCCTGCTTTCCCTCTCTTAGACACAGTTACTTGCCTGCTCTCTCTGTCTCAGACACACTGGCTTGCCTGCTCCCTCTCTCAGACACACTGGCTTGCCTGTTCCCTCTCTCAGACTCACTGACTTGCCTGCTCCATCTCTCAGACAAACTGACTTGCCTGCTCCATCTCTCAGACACACTGGCTTGCCTGCTCTCCCTCTCTTAGACACACTGGCTTGCCTGCTCTCCCTCTCTCAGACATACTGACTTGCTGCTCTCTCTCTCAGACACGCTGACTTGCTGCTCTCTCTCTCAGACACAGTAGCTTGCCTGCTCTCTCTCTCTGACACACTGGCTTGCCTGTTCTCTCTCTCAGACATACTGGCTTGCCTGCTCTCCCTCTCTCAGACACACTGGCTTGCCTGCTCCCTCTCTCAGACACACTGACTTGCCTGCTCCCTCTCTCAGACACACTGGCTTGCCTGCTCCCTCTCTCAGACACACTGGCTTGCCTGCTCCCTCTCTCAGACACACTAGCTTGCCTGCTCCCTCTCTCAGACACACTGACTTGCCTGCTCCCTCTCTCAGACACACTGGCTTGCCTGCTCTCTCTCTCAGACACACTAGCTTGCCTGCTCCCTCTCTCAGACACACTGACTTGCCTGCTCTCTCTCAGACACACTAGCTTCCCTGCTCCCTCTCTCTCAGACACACTGACTTGCCTGCTCTCCATCTCTCAGACACACTGGCTTGCCTGCTCTCCATCTCTGACACACTGGCTTGCCTGCTCCCTCTCTCAGACTCACTGACTTGCCTTCTCTCTCTCCCAGACACTCTGACTTGCCTGCTCCCTCTCTCAGACTCACTGACTTGCCTGCTCCCTCTCTCAGACACACTGACTTGCCTGCTCCCTCTCTCAGACACACTGGCTTGCCTGCTCCCTCTCTCAGACACACTGGCTTGCCTGCTCCCTCTCTCAGACACACTGGCTTGCCTGCTCCCTCTCTCAGACTCACTGACTTGCCTGCTCCCTCTCTCATACACACTGACTAGCCTGCTCCCTCTCTCAGACACACTGACTTGCCTGCTCCCTCTCTCAGACACACTGGCTTGCCTGCTCCCTCTCTCAGACACACTGGCTTGCCTGCTCCCTCTCTCTCAGACACACTAGCTGGCCTGCTCCCTCTCTCTCAGACACACTGACTTGCCTGCTCTCTCTCTCAGACACACTGACTTGCCTGCTCTCTCTCTCAGACTCACTGACTTGCCTTCTCTCTCTCTCCCAGACACACTGGCTTGATGGGTTCTTATATTTGTCTTATTTCACACATATACACGTGTGTGAATTGGAAATATGTTTTTTGTGCATATCCCAACTCTCCCTGAGACACCCTCGAAGAGTCGGATGAGACACCCTCAGGGAGTTGGGTGAGACACCCTCAGGGAGTTGGGTGAGACACCCTCGGAGAGTGGGGTGAGGCAACCTTGGAGTGAGGGGTGAGACAGCATCATAGAGTAGGGTGAGACACCCTCTGAATGTGGGGTGAGGCAACCTTGGAGTGAGGGGTGAGACAGCATCATAGAGTAGGGTGAGACACCCTCTGAGTGTGGGGTGAGACACCCTCTGAAAGTGGGGTGAGACACCCTCGGAAAGTGGGCTGAGACAACCTCTGAGAGTGGGGTGAGACACCCCCAGAGAGTTGGGTGAGACACCCTCTGAGTGGGGTGAGACACCCTTTGAAAGTGGGGTCAGACACCCCCGGAGAGTGGGGTGAGACACCCCCGGAGAGTGGAGTGAGACACCCTCTGAGAGTGGGGTGAGACACCCTCTGAGAGTGGGGTGAGACACCCTCTGAGGGTGGGGTGAGACACCCTCTGAGAGTGGGGTGAGACACCCTCTGAGAGTGGGGTGAGACAACCTCTGAGAGTGGGGTGAGACAACCTCAGAGAGTGGGGTGAGACAACCTCAGAGAGTGGGGTGAGACACCCCCCGGAGAGTGGGGTGAGACACCCCCCGGAGAGTGGGGTGAGACACCCTCTGCGAGTGGGGTGAGACACCCTCTAAGAGTGGGGTGAGACACCCTCTAAGAGTGGGGTGAGACACCCTCAGAGAGTGGGGTGAGACAACCTCAGAGAGTGGGGTGAGACACCCTCTGAGAGTGGGGTGAGACACCCTCTGAGAGTGGGGTGAGACACCCTCTGAGAGTGGGGTGAGACACCCTCTGAGAGTGGGGTGAGACACCCTTAGAGAGTGGGGTGAGACACCCTTAGAGAGTGGGGTCACATCCACAGTCAGCCATTATCAACCCTCGTGCAATTACTTGCCGCCCTATTCTGCTACCTCTCTCACACACACACTGGCTTGCCCACTCTGTCCCCTTTCCTCCTTCCCTTGGTAATATCCTAATAGTCCACCCTCTGTAACAACTGCTTGTTATAGCTTGTCCCTCCCTGTGTGCTTGTCCCTGTGTGCTTGTCCCTGTAATGACGCTGTGCTGTGACATCAGTCTGTCCTGTGTGTGTGTTTGGTGTTCTGTTTGATACATACAGCCAAGTGTTCCAGGATCACACAGCTCTGACCAGAGGGAAAGAAGAAACATGACTGGATGTTAGAGGTGACCGCTACAGAACCACTGTACCACTGTTAACAGCTCACAACGCCAAGGGGTGTGTGAGTGAGTGCGTGTGTGTGTGAGGTTGTGTGTGTGTGTGTGTGTGTGTGTGTGTGTGTGTGTGTGTGTGTGTGGTGTGTGTGTGTGTGTGTGTGTGTGTGTGTGTGTGTGTGTGTGTGTGTGTGTGTGTGTGTGTGTGTGTGGGGTTGTGTGTGTGTGTGTGGCAGGGGGGATTGTGTGAGGGGGTTGTGTATGTGTACGTGAGGCAGGGAGATGTTGTACCCACTGTGACTATTAAAACCTACCCTATCCAGAAACCGTGGATGGATGGCTGCATTCACGCAAAACTGAAAGCGCATGATATCCGAAAGAGAAGCCATATCAATCCACCAATGTTTGTTTTTCCCCCTAGCAACAGTGACATCAGATAAGATAGACCTTAAAACACTAAAGATTAGTTCTGAAGCTAACGTGACTCTGGTCAAGAGCAGTAAATACATACTGAAGACAATACACATAGATAGCTTTTAGTTGACTCTGCCCACAGGCATACAACCAGCCCCGTGATCTGACTCCACATGCCACTGATGCCAGTTTTATAACGTCTATGTGACAGATTTGGCATAGGTTACAGTCTAGAATACCTATCGGTCACATGGGGGGGATTCATGACTACCTGCATTCCTTTAGTCCAGGGGTATTCAACCTGGTGTCCACTACCCCCTAAGGCTCTGCGGAGGTACTGCAGGGGGTCGGTGAAATTATGTGTATAATTTTTTTTTCTTGTGAATGTCGCTGGCAACAACAGAATACACAGTGTTTGATTTACAGTTGAAAAGAGGATAGTATCTTCTTTCTAATGATTTAGACTTTATTTCTAACTCCTAATATTGAGCAAATTATTACTAATTGGAGCCAATTACACTCACTGGAGTATCAGACTTAGGCTTTGAAAAAGCCCCAGCGAATAGGCTACCAGTCAATAAGCTACCAGTCAATAGGCTACCAGTCAATAAGCTACCAGTCAATAAGCTACCAGTCAATAAGCTACCAGTCAATAGGCTACCAGTCAATAGGCTACCAGTCAATTGGCTACCAGTCAATAAGCTACCAGTCAATAAGCTACCAGTCAATAAGCTACCAGTCAATAAGCTACCAGTGAGTCATTAAGCTACCAGTCAATAAGCTACCAGTCAATAGGCTACCAATAAATAGGCTACCAGTCAATAGGCTACCAGTCAATAGGCTACCAGTCAATAGGCAACCTGTCAATAAGCTACCAGTCAATAAGCTACCAGTTAATAGGCTACCAGTTAATAGGCTACCAGTTAATAGGCTACCAGTGAGTCAATAAGCTACCAGTCAATAGGCTACCAATAAATAGGCTACCAGTCAATAGGCTACCAGTCAATAAGCTACCAGTCAATAAGCTACCAGTCAATAAGCTACCAGTGAGTCATTAAGCTACCAGTCAATAAGCTACCAGTCAATAGGCTACCAATAAATAGGCTACCAGTCAATAGGCTACCAGTCAATAGGCAACCTGTCAATAAGCTACCAGTCAATAGGCTACCAGTCAATAAGCTACCAGTTAATAGGCTACCAGTTAATAGGCTACCAGTGAGTCAATAAGCTACCAGTCAATAGGCAACCTGTCAATAAGCTACCAGTCAATAGGCTACCAGTCAATAAGCTACCAGTTAATAGGCTACCAGTTAATAGGCTACCAGTCAATAGGCTACCAATAGGCTACCAGTGAGTCAATAGGCTACCAGTCAATAAGCTACCAGTCAATAGGCTACCAGTCAATAAGCTTCCAGTCAATAGGCTACCAGTCAATAAGCTACCAGTCAATAAGCTACCAGTCAATAAGCTACCAGTTAATAAGCTACCAGTCAATAAGCTACCAGTCAATAGGCTACCAGTCAATAGGCAACCAGTCAATAGGCTACCAGTCAATAAGCTACCAGTCAATAGGCTACCAGTTAATAGGCTACCAGTCAATAAGCTACCATTGAGTCAATAAGCTACCAGTCAATAGGCTACCAGTCAGTAGGCTACCAGTCAATAAGCTACCAGTCAATAAGCTACCATTCAATAGGCTACCAGTCAATAGGCTACCAGTGAGGCAAGTGCCGCTGGCTGCTGGTAAGCTCTCTTGACTTGGACATACATTTTTTGCCAACACATGGCTAACCATTGTTTAACCAGCTAAACAGATGTGTTTGGAGTCACTCTAGCTAATAGGCTATGCTAGAGTTTACAATCCCTCTTCCAATTATAATGTGGGGAGGTCAAAGTAATGAAAAACTACCAACCAAATCTATTCATTTTCAAATGTTGATAACTTCTCCTTGCTATTATCATTCAGCTGATAAGACAACACATGAAACATGTTTGTTTTGCTAATGTATGATGAGGGTCCCTGGGTTACCGGTTTGCCTGGGAGGTGGTCTCTGGACAAGAAAAGGTAGAAGAACCCTGTTTTAGTCCCTTATAGAAGACACGTACTGTACATAAGTACCTCGAACATCTCAGGTTGTCTGTGGTTACTCAAAGATTGGCTCTCACATCAGATTCCTGTTTCTTCCTGGGGATCCGGCGAGACATTGTCGGCAGCGGGTGGCCATGTTGACTCTTTAGAGTGATCGCTGCCCCACTGTTTCTGATGATGATCTGGCACGGAATGGCCAACTAGCCCTGCTGGTTTCTGTCATGTTTAATGAGCTGGTGTCTGGCCCGGGCCCTGTCCCACGCCCCTGGCTCCTGGCATGGAGATGGGACGACTGAGCTGAAGCTGGGGCTAGGGCAGGGGCCGAGGCAGGGCAGTGGCTGGGGCTAGGGCAGTGGCTGGGGCTAGGGCAGGGGCCGGGGTTAGGGCCGGGGCTAGGGCAGGGGCCGAGGCTAGGGCAGTGGCTGGGGCTAGGGCAGGGGCTGGGGCTAGGGCCGGGGCTAGGGCGGGGCCGAGGCTAGGGCAGGGGCTAGGGCAGTGGCTGGGGCTAGGGAAGGGGCTGTGGCAGGGGCTGATGCTGAGGCTGAGGCTGGTGATAGGGCAGGGTCTGGGGCTAGGACCGGGTCTAGGGCAGTGGCTGGGGCTAGGGAAGGGGCTGGAGCAGGGGCTGAGGCTGGCGATAGGGCAGGGCCTCGGGCTAGGTCAGGGTGTAGGTCAGGGGGTAGGTCTGGGGCTAGGGCAGGGGCTAGGACAGGGGCTAGGGAAGGGGCTGGAGTAGGGGCTGAGGCTGGCGATAGGGCAGGGCCTGGGGCTAGGGCAGGGGGTAGGTCTGGGGCTAGGGCAGGGGCTAGGACAGGGGATAGTGAAGGGGCTGGGGCTAGGGCCGGGGCTAAGGCAGTGGATGGGGCTGGGGCTGGGCTGGGCTGGGGATAGGGCTGGGGCAGGAGCTGGGGAAGGGGCTGAGACAGGAGCTGGGGAAGGGGTTGAGACAGGAGCTGGGGAAGGGGCTGAGACAGGAGCTGGGGAAGGGGTTGAGACAGGAGCTGGGGAAGGGGCTGAGACAGGAGCTGGGGCAGAGGCTGAGACAGGAGCTGGGGCAGAGGCTGAGACAGGAGCTGGGGCAGAGGCTGAGACAGGAGCTGGGGCAGAGGCTGAGACAGGAGCTGGGGAAGGGGCTGACAGGAGCTGGGGAAGGGGCTGAGACAGGAGCTGGGGAAGGGGCTGAGACAGGAGCTGGGGAAGGGGCTGAGACAGGAGCTGGGGAAGGGGCTGAGACAGGAGCTGGGGAAGGGGCTGAGACAGGAGCTGGGGAAGGGGCTGAGACAGGCGCTGGAGAAGGGGCTGAGACAGGAGCTGGAGAAGGGGCTGAGACAGGAGCTGGGGCAGAGGCTGAGGCTGGGCCAAGCCGGGGAGGCCTGAACGCCTCATCAATGATCAACAGGGAAGTAAGGAGGCCTTCCCAGAGGTGCCAAATGAACCTTAACCTTTTTTTCACAGGAACAACAAGGAAGGCGAGAGGAAAGAACAACATACATGGACACATCATCAGACACTCCACACCAGGCTTCCAGCATGTTCTCTTGACATATTATGACATGACCCTCAAGCTTGTTGCTTTTGGCTATAGATGAAGCGTTCAGTGGTGTGTTTTCCTTTCCCCTAATCTTGCTGTCCGGAGGATTTTGTCAAGAGCAAGCCTTCATTTCTGAGTTGTTGTCTACTGGACAGAACTGAGGAAAGGACAGTGATCTAATAAAGGCAATGCTGTGTGTTTGGACTATCTGGGCTGGATGAGAGCTATTGGATCAGCCAGTGCTGCACCCCCTGCTATGCTAGTTTGGCTGGTAAGTATCCTGCGACTCTTTCCGTTTTTATCAGGGACAATTAAAAAGACAAGAACTGTAAAAATGCCAATTAGCTAACAACTCATTGTCATTGTTTTTGACACATTGGCAGCGGCATCACGCAAGTCCTGGTGTGGCATTTTTTTGTGTTGCTGTTTTGATGTGATTTCATCAGCTTTGTGTTGCCACAGAGATCATATTCAATTACAACATGGCATTCTATGGTGTGTACACTTTATACTCCTTCCAAATCCATTTGGTACTGGAAGTCTGCCTCCGCTCTAGTCATGTAGCTAGCAGATCTCTCTAGAAGCAACCTCTGTTACATTTCAGTTGGGTACCATTTCAATATCATTATAAGACATCTCGTGTAACATATATATATATATATATATATAACACTATAATTATCTGATTTATGCATCAGAAGGCAGGTTTTGCTACATTGTCAGGTTTTCCTACATTGTTTTGGAGACTGTGGTGTTACATAATCCCTTTCTCTGCCTCCTGTCTGGGTTGTTCCTCTCCTGTCTTGCTCTGCCTCCTGTCTGGGTTGTTCTTCTCCTGTCTTTCTCTGCCTCCTGTCTGGGTTGTTCCTCTCCTGTCTTTCTCTGCCTCCTGTCTGGGTTGTTCCTCTCCTGTCTTTCTCTGCCTCCTGTCTGGGTTGTTCCTCTCCTGTCTTTCTCTGCCTCCTGTCTGGGTTGTTCATCTCCTGTCTTGCTCTGCCTCCTGTCTGGGTTGTTCCTCTCCTGTCTTTCTCTGCCTCCTGTCTGGGTTGTTCCTCTCCTGTCTTGCTCTGCCTCCTGTCTGGGTTGTTCCTCTCCTGTCTCTCTGTTCTCTGCCTCCTGTCTGGGTTGTTCCTCTCCTGTCTTTCTCTGCCTCCTGTCTGGGTTGTTCCTCTCCTGTCTTGCTCTGCCTCCTGTCTGGGTTGTTCCTCTCCTGTCTTTCTCTGCCTCCTGTCTGGGTTGTTCCTCTCCTGTCTTGCTCTGCCTCCTGTCTGGGTTGTTCCTCTCCTGTCTTTCTCTGCCTCCTGTCTGGGTTGTTCCTCTCCTGACCAATTGAGTTTACAGTTGAATGTCTGTTTCTAAACGTCATGTTAAGTTATGACCTTCACACCAGCCTGCCAGTGACCTTGACGTGTGTTGAGTGTTCTATTTCTCTTCAGCTGTTCCATCGTCCCGTTCCCCTCCTGTCATTCTCTCCAGATCAGAATTCATGCCCTCCACAGTATTCTCTATGTGGAGTGAGTACTGTGCTGTATATTCAGTAGATATTCCAGAATCTTCCTCACGTCGCGACATGTATTGCAGTCACTCTTGCGAAATGAATGTATTGTATATTATGTGTGAAAAGCAGTGGATATTGGGAATGGGAACGGTGGTTTTCCATCCACTTGAATTCTGCAGGTCCGGTGTCAAGGACACGGGAAGAAGGGAGGGGATGTGTTATCATCCGGGCCAGTCCTGGGAGTGGGACAGTCGAGCCCAGAGCTGTGCATCTTGGTCTGGGTTAGTCCCTTTGTCTCTGCCCCTCCCTGGATGATGTCCAACATAATTGCTGGGATTGAGATCATTTCTCGTGGGGGCTCGAGCTCCGTTTGAACCCCCCATCCCCAATATCACACCTTTACCTCCCTTTTAACTGCAACCATCTTTACTCCCATCATCCTTTTCTCCTCACGTTCTCTCTCTCACTCTCTGTTGCCACACATAGTTCACACTCAGTGTAACAGAGAGGACCTCACTCAGAAACGTCAAGTCATTGTATGTACGACCGCCCAAAACTCCACACTTACTACCAACACTTTTCTATACTGAATGTACATAGACAGTTAAAGCAGAACTGTCTTCCAAACCAATGAGTCTGTGGGCTCCTGTCTTCCAATATCTGTAGCTGGTTTCCAGTGATCCCTCCCTGAGATCTGCCTGTCTTTTATTTTACGTTTTCATTTTAATGTAATTGTATTCATACATTTTTTTTACCTTTATTTAACTAGGCAAGTCAGTTAAGAATAAATTCTTATTTACAATGACGGCCTGTCTGTGTTTTAGACTCTGTCCTGCCTGTGTTTTAGCCTGTGTCCTGCCTGTGTTCTAGACTCTGTCCTGCCTGTCTTTTAGACTCTGTCCTGCCTGTGTTTTAGCCTCTGTCCTGCATGTGTTTTAGACTCTGTCCTGCCTGTGTTTTAGCCTCTGTCCTGCCTGTGTTTTAGTCTCTGTCCTGCCTGTGTTTTAGTCTCTGTCCTGCCTGTGTTTTAGACTCTGTCCTGCCTGTGTTTTAGACTCTGTCCTGCCTGTGTTTTAGACTCTGTCCTGCCTGTGTTTTAGTCTCTGTCCTGCCTGTGTTTTAGTCTCTGTCCTGCCTGTGTTTTAGACTCTGTCCTGCCTGTGTTCTAGACTCTGTCCTGCCTGTGTTTTAGCCTCTGTCCTGCCTGTGTTTTAGCCTCTGTCCTGCCTGTGTTTTAGCCTCTGTCCTGCCTGTGTTTTAGCCTCTGTCCTGCCTGTGTTTTAGACTCTGTCCTGCCTGTGTTCTAGACTCTGTCCTGCCTGTGTTTTAGACTCTGTCCTGCCTGTGTTTTAGACTCTGTCCTGCCTGTGTTTTAGACTCTGTCCTGCCTGTGTTTTAGACTCTGTCCTGCCTGTGTTTTAGACTCTGTCCTGCCTGTGTTATAGACTCTGTCCTGCCTGTGTTTTAGACTCTGTCCTGCCTGTGTTTTAGACTCTGTCCTGCCTGTGTTTTAGACTCTGTCCTGCCTGTGTTTTAGACTCTGTCCTGCCTGTGTTTTAGACTCTGTCCTGCCTGTGTTTTAGACTCTGTCCTGCCTGTGTTTTAGACTCTGTCCTGCCTGTGTTTTAGACTCTGTCCTGCCTGTGTTTTAGACTCTGTCCTGCCTGTGTTTTAGACTCTGTCCTGCCTGTGTTTTAGCCTCTGTCCTGCCTGTGTTTTAGCCTCTGTCCTGCCTGTGTTTTAGCCTCTGTCCTGCCTGTGTTTTAGCCTCTGTCCTGCCTGTGTTTTAGACTCTGTCCTGCCTGTGTTCTAGACTCTGTCCTGCCTGTGTTTTAGACTCTGTCCTGCCTGTGTTTTAGACTCTGTCCTGCCTGTGTTTTAGACTCTGTCCTGCCTGTGTTTTAGACTCTGTCCTGCCTGTGTTTTAGACTCTGTCCTGCCTGTGTTATAGACTCTGTCCTGCCTGTGTTTTAGACTTTGTCCTGCCTGTGTTTTAGACTCTGTCCTGCCTGTGTTTTAGACTCTGTCCTGCCTGTGTTTTAGACTCTGTCCTGCCTGTGTTTTAGACTCTGTCCTGCCTGTGTTTTAGACTCTGTCCTGCCTGTGTTTTAGACTCTGTCCTGCCTGTGTTTTAGACTCTGTCCTGCCTGTGTTCTAGACTCTGTCCTGCCTGTGTTTTAGACTCTGTCCTGCCTGTGTTTTAGACTCTGTCCTGCCTGTGTTTTAGACTCTGTCCTGCCTGTGTTTTAGACTCTGTCCTGCCTGTGTTATAGACTCTGTCCTGCCTGTGTTTTAGACTCTGTCCTGCCTGTGTTTTAGACTCTGTCCTGCCTGTGTTTTAGACTCTGTCCTGCCTGTGTTTTAGACTCTGTCCTGCCTGTGTTATAGACTCTGTCCTGCCTGTGTTTTAGACTCTGTCCTGCCTGTGTTTTAGACTCTGTCCTGTGCTCTGTGATGAATGTGTCTAATCATCCTCAGTGAGAACTTGTCTTCCTCCTATTGATTCCTAAACCCATTTAGTGAATTGGGGTTCTGGGAGAATCTTGTGTAAGCACAGAGGACAGTTAGGGATAATGAAGTGGCAATGCACCACGGTCATCTTTCTGTTCAAGATGTACAGGAGGAGAGGATCGGAGGAAAACTCTCTCTCTCTTCCTCCACACGTTCACTCACTGTCATACTGTACTTGACTGTGTGCCAGACTGGTGTCAGATGACCTCACGCTATGTAGACTGGATCCTATCAATTCTCCTGGCCCAGCGTCGGCCGGTTTAGGGTTTGGCCGGGGTAGGCCGTCATTGTAAATAACAATTTGTTCTTAACTGACGTGCCTAGTTAAATAAAGGTTACAAATAAAAAAAATACAAAATGTGTTTCTCAGGCCTAGTTTATTCAGCAAACGTGGTGACATTCCCTTCCAGAGTTTGGAGAAATCCTAGAATGCGTGTGTAACCGGTGTGAAATGGCTAGCTAGTTAGCAGGGTGCACGCTAATAGCGTTTCAATCAGTGACGTCACTCGCTCTGAGACCTTGAAATAGTTGTTCCCCTTGCTCTGTAAGGGCCGTGGCTTTTGTGGAATAATGGGTAACGACGCTTCGAGGGTGACTGTTGTCAATGTGTGCAGAGGGTCCCTGGTTGGAGCCCTGGTAGGGGCGAGGAGAGGGATGGAAGCTATACTGTTACACGTGTAACCAATGTTCCCTCTAATGTTTTTCAGAACTGAGCAAATTTCAGGTCTTCTGAGCGCAAACTTCAACATTGTGAAAATTCTGTGCAACTTCCGGTGCGTGTTTACTGTGAACACTGAGACTGTACCCGCTTTAAGTTACAGTTTTAACAGTTGCCAAGTTGGCTACTGTGGCTATTTGATCATAATGTAGGCCTACCAGAGTGGCCTTCCATCAAAAACAATGGAGAAAATGCATCCCAACATTTTAACATGCAAATAGCTGTTCTATCATTCAGCCTACAGTAGCAGCCAATGTGTGGTGTTCAATGAAGGCCTACATTCCATGAGACTTTTGAAAAACAAATACATGCAGGGCTTAACATTAACCATTTTATACACTCAGACAAGGAGGTGACTGAAAATGTTGTGTTTGATGCAAGAAACCACTTTACAATATAAAATGCAGTATTATTCCCATACCATTATTATCGAGAATCAGATAAATGATGCTACCCTCTGCCTATTGGCTACTTAGCTTATTCAAGACGTACCTCAAAATACAACACTGCCCCTTTAAGACATAAAAAAAAGCTCTTTACTTGACTGTCTTTTCAAAGATGGCTAGAAGTGTACATGTTTGGTGCTCTTGTTGGAAGCAACCTCTCCCCCATGTTGGGCTAATAACTCACTACCTAGCAAAGAATATGAACTAATGTGCACATGTGGCTACATGCAGCTCTCTGTAGCCTAAACAGAGTCCAGTTCAAAGTGAATGGCACAGATCTATATATGGCAATGGCTATTTGCATATAGACCTACTGCAGCTCTGATTGGTTATGGCGCACCGGTCTGTGTAGAGTACGGGCCTGAGTCGTGCACCGTCATTGCAATAGAATCCTACTCCAATGCGCTCTGCCTACAAGAAAATATCTTGCAAAGTTAGCTTTGCACACAATGTCTTGCATAGTTCGTTTTGTTGTGGTATGAAAGTGGCTAATATTGCGTTGATTCAATCACAATTCTCACAGTGGATTGAAACGTTTCTAAAGGAAAGTTCAATGAAGTTCAATCTAGTGCCTCTCTGCGCTGCCAGATATTTATCCTGCGTGGCTTGTAACTATAAGTTCTCTCCTGAGAACTGAGTCATTCATCCTCCTATTGCATCCCATTACTTCCTGGCAGTGCTGAAAGGGAGAGTACTGTTTGAGAGCTGAGTGCACTGGCACGGTTGGACTTCACCTTGAGATGTCCCCCTGGGCGGTGTTGTGTTTTGTAGACCACAAGGGGGTCTTTAACCTACATAGGTAGCATTAGTGGGCTAAACGTAAGTCACACTCTCAATAGCGCTCGCTACTGGAGTACAGCCAAGTCAGCAGTGTTAGTTTGGGAGATGAGACAAGGGAGCTGGAGGCTTGGACATAAAGGGGACAGATAGATATGTCTCTATAGTAAGTTGTTCTGAAGCTCCTTCCCAATGAACACTGGACTGATGAGATGGTCCTGGACAGAACCATGTTTCTTTATAGAGGACTCTGGACAGTTGCCGTGGTGACCAAGAGAGCAGGGAATGATTTGTGATTTGTTCATTTGTTTATTTTCATGAGGGTTTGACTAGATCATGTAAGAATGCTAAAGAATAAAGAAAATAATATCTACGAATGTTTTATATTGAGCATCTTTTTCAGATTTTCTGATTCTCACGAGTGTTTGAGCGGAATGAGTTCAAAGCTCCAACATGTTCTATCTGAAGGATTCAGGATGTATCGATCCGTTTATTTTCACACCTATTAGACATGGTCTCCTCCCTGTTGTCAGCTTGCCTGGGGTCGTTGCTGGCGAGGTATCCAGGGACAACGCCTGACTGTTTTCTTCCTCTTGACCAGAAGGGCAGATGTAATTTCACTAAGCCGTCCTCAGCCGGCTGGAACATAATACACTGCATCACTAAAGCAAACACACCAGAGGACATACAGCGGTAGATAGCCTCACCTACTAGGCTGGCAACATTTTGGTCATCTCCCCAAAATTCCCAGGTTTTCAGAAATCCTGGTTGGAAGACTTCTGGAGTTAAGAGGGAATACGCAGGAAATCTGGAATCCTCCAACCGGAATTTTGGGACAACCTGGGATTTTGGGTAAATTTACCAGAATTTTGCCTCCCTTGTCTCACTCATTCAAACAGGAGGAGTTGCTTCTAATGAAAGAATAGAGTGCAGGTCATTGGGGTGATGTGGATGCTGCTGTTGAGTTGGTGAAGTCCTGCTGTCCCCAGATTGTAGCTTATCAGCACTACTTAGCTGGGCTCCCGAGTGGCGCATTGGTCTAAGGCACTGCATCACAATGCTTGAAGTGTCACTACAGACACCCTGGTTCGAATCCAGGCTGTTTCACAACTGGTCGTGAGTGGAAGTCCCATAGGGCGGTGAACAAGTGGCCCAGTGTAATCTGGGTTTGGCCAGTGTAGGCTGTCATTGTAAATAAGAATGTGTTCTTAACTCACTTGCCTAGTTAAATAAAGTTTCAGAAGAGGCTTGGACATAAAGGGGACAGATAGATAAGTCCCTGATCCCATTGTCTTTAACACCTGATTCAGGATCAGATCCCTTTTCCAACCTAATAATGGAACCCTTGTCCGCTGTGTGTAGTTCCCTAACTTTTTTTCTCTTCTGTGACATCATTGTTGTTGGCATATCCTTGTTTAACTCATTCCGTGGCGGGTTTCGTGGGTTGGGGGATGTAGTTGACACTGCAGGCTAGCCCTGTTTCACTTGGCAGCTGTCCTTGTGAGTCAGCCCTCATAGACCTCCATACTAAATACACCCAGCGCTCTGCTGTCCATAGACATGCTCAGCTCCCACTAATGACAGGCCTGCCATGACTGTCTGAGGGACTCACTACTGGGCCAGGCAGGACACTTGTGCAGCTTTTAGCATTTCCCAAAAATATATACATACAGTATACATCTTTTTTTTAGTTATTTGATTTATATTTATAATCCCATTTATGGAAATGTATCTTTTTCTCGGGGGACGATTTCCCAAGACCGCAAACAGCGAAGATCCTCATTATAATAAGGAGGGCCATAAAAATGCACACTACAAATAGACTAGACGATGTAAATGATCTATTCTAGATGACGCAGCAGCCTCAGCGGCCAGGATTAGCTGATCACAGCTGAACACCTTAAAGATTTGTAGTTTAATAGACTTTCCCATTCATTGATCAAGGGGCAGTGGAGGGTGGGGGGGAGGGGGTGGGGGGGGGGGCACTTTTGTCCCCCATGCAGGTCCTGTTCGATTCAAGATAATGAAGAGGGACATTTCAAAGGTAACATCCATAATGTGGTTATTATGGTTCCCTTGCCCTTGAGTATTGTTAAGGGGGGAGTAGAGTTGCCTGACGACTCAAACTGAATTCTTCCACTGTTCTATGTTCGCTACATTAGTCTGAGACTGGCATCGTTGAAGTTGTTCGTTGTGACGTCAAAATGAGGGCTGATGTACAAAACAAAGTCATCGGTGATTGGATCATCTCTAACCAATCAGAGTATCAAAGCCAATGACACATTTTGGAAACGCCACTTTAACCACATGTGTTCTGGCTTTGGCCCAACCCAGAGGTTTCTGGGACCAATCAGAACGGTTAGATTGTGTTTGCATTCTAGAAATCATCTGAGAGGTACTCAGATCCGACTCATTGCGGAGAAGAAACAAACTTTTGTGTGCATTGTGTAACATTTAGCTGGAACAAGGAATAGAGGGCTTTGGTTGGAGTGTGGTGTTGATGTGTGTGGGGTGAGGGCAGAGAGAGAGGAGAGAGATTGTGGCAAAGGTGACACGAGAGGAAAAGAAAGGAGAGGGACAAGGACTGAGAGAAGTAAGGAGAGAGAGGGAGGGGGAGAGAGAGGTACTGGGAGAGAGGTAGGGGGATCTGAGAGCGGTAGGGGGAGAGAGATATAGGGGGAGAGAGGTAGGGGGAGAGAGATGTAGGGGGAGAGAGATGTAGGGGGAGAGAGATGTAGGGGGAGAGAGAGGTACTGGGAGAAAGGTAGGGGGATCTGAGAGCGGTAGGGGGAGAGAGATATAGGGGGAGAGAGGTAGGGGGAGAGAGATGTAGGGGGAGAGAGGTAGGGGGAGAGAGATATAGGGGGAGAGAGGTAGGGGGATCTGAGAGCGGTAGGGGGAGAGAGATATAGGGGGAGAGAGGTAGGGGGAGAGAGATATGGGGGAGAGAGATGTAGGGGGAGAGAAGTAGGGGGGGAGAGAAGTAGGGGAGAGAGATGTAGGGGGAGAGAGCGGTAGGGGGAGAGAGATATAGGGGGAGAGATGTAGGGGGATCTGAGAGAGGTAGAGGGAGAGATGTAAGGGGAGAGATGTAGGGGGAGAGAGATGTAGAGGGAGAGAGAGGTAGGGGAGAGAGAGGTAGGGTGAGAGAGATGTAGGGGAAGAGAGAGGTAGGGGAGAGAGAGGTAGGGTGAGAGAGATGTAGAGGGAGAGAGGTAGGGTGAGAGAGAGGTAGGGGAAGAGAGAGGTAGGGGGAGAGAGGTAGGGGAGAGAGATGTAGAGGGAGAGAGATGTAGAGGGAGAGAGATAGGGGGAGAGAGAGGTAGGGGGAGAGAGATGTAGGGGAAGAGAGAGGTAGGGGAGAGAGGTAGGGGGAGAGAGGTAGGGGAGAGAGATGTAGAGGGAGAGAGGTAGGGGGAGAGAGAGGTAGGGGGAAAGAGATGTAGGGGGCGAGAGAGGTAGGGGGAGAGAGAGGTAGGGGGAGAGAGATGTAGGGGGAGAGAGATGTAGAGGGAGAGAGGTAGGGGGAGAGAGATGTAGAGGGAGAGAGGGGTAGGGTGAGAGAGATGTAGAGGGAGAGAGGTAGGGTGAGAGAGAGGTAGGGGAAGAGAGAGGTAGGGGGAGAGAGGTAGGGGAGAGAGATGTAGAGGGAGAGAGATGTAGAGGGAGAGAGATAGGGGGAGAGAGAGGTAGGGGGAGAGAGATGTAGGGGAAGAGAGAGGTAGGGGAGAGAGGTAGGGGGAGAGAGGTAGGGGAGAGAGATGTAGAGGGAGAGAGGTAGGGGGAGAGAGAGGTAGGGGGAAAGAGATGTAGGGGGCGAGAGAGGTAGGGGGAGAGAGAGGTAGGGGGAGAGAGATGTAGGGGGAGAGAGATGTAGAGGGAGAGAGGTAGGGGGAGAGAGATGTAGAGGGAGAGAGGGGTAGGGGGAGAGAGATGTAGAGGGAGAGAGGGGTAGGGGGAGAGAGATGTAGAGGGAGAGAGGGGTAGAGGGAGAGAGATGTAGAGGGAGAGAGGGGTAGGGGAAGAGAGATGTAGAGGGAGAGAGGTGTAGAGGGAGAGAGGGGTAGGGGGAGAGAGATGTAGGGGGAGAGAGATGTAGAGGGAGAGAGGGGTTAGGGGGAGAGAGATGTAGAGGGAGAGAGGGGTAGGGGGAGAGAGATGTAGGGGGAGAGAGATGTAGAGGGAGAGAGGGGTAGGGGGAGAGAGATGTAGAGGGAGAGAGGGGTAGGGGGAGAGAGATGTAGAGGGAGAGAGGGGTAGAGGGAGAGAGGGGTAGGGGGAGAGAGATGTGGAGGGGGAGAGGGGTAGGGGGAGAGAGATGTAGAGGGAGAGAGGGGTAGAGGGAGAAAGGGGTAGGGGGAGAGAGATGTAGGGGGAGAGAGGTAGGGGGAGAGAGATGTATAGGGAGAGAGGGGTAGGGGGAGAGAGAGAGAGGTAGAGAGAGAGAGATGGACTGGTGGTGGTGGTGAGTCATGATGTGTGTGTGATAGCACCTGATCTCGGTCTGCTCCGCTGAACACATGCTAATGTGGTCTACCCCTGCACAGACAAAACCTGCAGCAGCCCCTGGTATAACCACCCTACAGCACCTCTCACAGCCTGCCACTGGCTGTCACGCCTGTCAATCAATCATCCCAGCATATCAGTGCATTCGTCAGGCTTGTCAACAGTAGCAGTTGGTCATCTCACTGTCAGGAACTGACTTGATGAAGTGGCCCCTATATACTGATCTAGGGATAGAATTTGGGGTGGCTAAGCTGATCCTAGATCAGTTCAGCCTAAGTGCTATTTCCACACAGAACGATACTAATAGACTTCAAATTATGCTTATGGAGCAGATGTTCTTCCAAAGAAAATTATTTTGTAAAAAAAATGATAATTGTTTGTAGCTCTTGTTTGACTTGTGAAGTAGGAAACTACAGTAGGCCTAGAGTTTCTATTTTGCACATGTGATCCACTGTAGCAGTCTCTGAAATCAGAGAAGGGCTGCCAGTCTATATCTTCTATGTAGAGAGAAAGTGGCCATGGTAGCTATACATTCTACAGTAGAAGCATAGTAGACTCTGTTTTTGGCTGCAGCCTCCCTCCTGCCTATCTCGCTGGGTTTTGTGTGTCGGCCGTCCGGACCCGGAGGGAGAGTCAGGGTGACAGGCCAGTCAATATCAGTCTGCAGTGATTATGGGAGTCTCTTATTGCTAATGAGCAGCTTAGTGCACAGCGGATACCCTGCCAACACCCTGGGAAACATGCCCTATACTGTAGTATAGTACACAACATATTTATACTGTAGTATAGTACACAACATATTTATACTGTAGTATAGTACACAACACATTTATACTGTAGTATAGTACACAACATATTTATACTGTAGTATAGTACACAACATATTTATACTGTAGTATAGTACACAACATATTTATACTGTAGTATAGTAGACAACAAATTCATACTGTAGTATAGTACACAACATATTTATACTGTAGTATAGTACACAACATATTTATACTGTAGTATAGTACACAACATATTTATACTGTAGTATAGTAGACAACATATTTATACTGTAGTATAGTACACAACATATTTATACTGTAGTATAGTACACAACATATTTATACTGTAGTATAGTAGACAACAGATTCATACTGTAGTATAGTACACAACATATTTACACTGTAGTATAGTACACAACATATTTATACTGTAGTATAGTACACAACATATTTATACTGTAGTATAGTACACAACATATTTATACTGTAGAATAGTACACAACATATTTATACTGTAGTATAGTACACAACATATTTACACTGTAGTATAGTACACAACATATTTATACTGTAGTATAGTACACAACATATTTATACTGTAGTATAGTACACAACATATTTATACTGTAGTGTAGTCGACAACATATTTATACTGTAGTATAGTACACAACATATTTATACTGTAGTATAGTACACAACATATTTATACTGTAGTATAGTAGACAACAGATTCATACTGTAGTATAGTACACAACATATTTATACTGTAGTATAGTACACAACAGATTCATACTGTAGTATAGTGGGCAACACATTTATACTGTAGTATAGTACACAACATATTTATACTGTAGAATAGTACACAACATATTTATACTGTAGTATAGTACACAACATATTTACACTGTAGTATAGTACACAACATATTTATACTGTAGTATAGTACACAACATATTTATACTGTAGTATAGTACACAACATATTTATACTGTAGTGTAGTCGACAACATATTTATACTGTAGTATAGTACACAACATATTTATACTGTAGTATAGTACACAACATATTTATACTGTAGTATAGTAGACAACAGATTCATACTGTAGTATAGTACACAACATATTTATACTGTAGTATAGTACACAACAGATTCATACTGTAGTATAGTGGGCAACACATTTATACTGTAGTATAGTACACAACATATTTATACTGTAGTATAGCACACAACAGATTCATACTGTAGTATAGTACACAACATATTTATACTGTAGTATAGTACACAACATATTTATACTGTAGTATAGTACACAACACATTTAAACTGTAGTATAGTGGGCAACACATTTATACTGTAGTACACTGTCTGCTATCTAGAACCTACAATAGTTATTTGGGTGTCCCCATAGGAGTACCCCTTGAATAACACTTTTTGGTTCCAGGTAGAGCCTTTTTTGGGTTCCATGAAGAACCCTTTCCACAGAGGGTTCTACATGGAACCCAAAAGGGTTCTACCTGAAACCAAAAAGGGTTCTACCTAGAACCAAAAAGGGTTCTCCTATGGGGACAGCCAAAGAACCCTTTTGGAACCCTTTTTTCTAAGAGTGTATGGTACACAATATATTTCCACTGTAGTATAGTACAAAAAGTGCATGAATTGTGTATGAAGTATTGCTATCATGATGTATATACGCCATATCTAAACTGCATTCAGATATAGACGCCTTATTTTGGTACAGCATGTCCACACTCCATAGTCTGTTGTTTTGAATGGAATGAACAAAGAAATTGTGTTATGAAGGAAGTTATTAGGGGTTCAAGCAGCGTAGCTGGTGAAACCCTGTTATATTTCTTGGCGTTCATTATTATGTTCCTTCGTCTGCCAATTTGGTGAAATAAATGCACATTCCCATGATATGGTAAGGCCCAGGAGGGTGCAACTTTACATGATGGAAAAGGCCCATGTGCCACACTCTCTCATGCAATGCCATGGCAATTGGCCACATGGTGGTGCAATAACAAGCCATTCAAAATGAAAAGGTTTAAATGTAATGCCCCTCACCCCATTGGACCCAAAGTCCTGAAATTCAGTATATAGGTCCCTATCCTCACAAGGAACCCATTTAGCTCAAGGACCCATAAGGTCCGCCATGATGGATTTTCCATCATTTAGAATTTTGCGGACAAAAAAAACTTGATATATGGCATCTACAGACCAAGGTCTCTTAACGCTATGTTTTACAGACTATTATGTCAAACAATATGGCCGCTACTGACCAATGAACTTTCATGTGGGTGTGGTCTGACACATAAACGCATATAAATCAGACCAGGATATAGTATTGTCGACCACACGGTGGCGCTATAACGAGCACATGTTTATATCTCTTCACCGGTTTGACGCGGTGATGAAATTTGGCACACGTGCCCAGGGATATGAGTCTAGCTAAGCTATAAAGTACGGTTCAGTTTGGCCACATAGTAGCGCTGTTGGACCGGAAAAAACAATCATGCATTGGCTGGTAACGGCCATATTGTTTGAGCTATCGTCCTGGAAAATATGAAGACATGGGTACATAGATGCTATATGCCAATCGGTCCAGTGGTTCTGGAGAAGAAAACGTTTAAAGTAGTCAACATCATTAAAAATGGTCCAAAACACATCAAAAGCATGTTGGATGTTGAGCAAGCATGTCAAGGATTATTAGTGTAAGGCAATATGTCCAATTTGTCCTGATGGTGGCGCTATGGGGCCAAAGCTTGAACCCCAGCATTGCTGCATGCAGCTATATTTATTAGTGATATTATTGCTATCAAGAAGGTGATATATGTACACTATATGACTGTGCACTGTGTTCTGACATACACA
>NC_138306.1:77735000-77812500 GCF_965601325.2 Salmo salar | reverse complement strand
AGACTGAGAAAGAGATACAGGCAGAGAGACCGACACACAGACAGACAGGTGGACAGACAGATGGACTGTTGGTGGCGTGTGATGCTGTGATTCCTAGTGGAATAGAAGGGTCTCCTCTGTATGGGACACTGTTGTAAGCCCTCATTAAGTTAACGAATTGGAGACAGACAGACAGACAGACAGACAGACAGACAGACAGACAGACAGACAGACAGACAGACAGACAGACAGACAGACAGACAGACAGACAGACAGACAGACAGACAGACAGACAGACAGACAGACAGACAGACAGACAGACAGACGGACAGCTCTCCGGTCGACTCGAAGGACCACCTCTCTTTCTGGGGTTTGGGATGCGCTGTTTCTGGGTGGACTAGGAGAAAGGTCTCCTCTCTTTCTTCCCCTCTCCTCCTCCTCTCCTGTCTTCCACGAGAGAGCGCTCAGTGAGGATCTGATCCTGGAGTGTAGAGAGAGACAGAGGGCCTGACGGGACGTGAGGCAGCATGGCTCGTCTCAACTGGTGCCTGGCCGCTGTCATCAGCTGGGGCAAGTTCCTCTTTTCCTGCTTCTTCCCCCTACGAGGGGCCAACAAAGACAAGGTAAGCCCGCACAATGAGGGGGATTGGGAGGGGGTCGGAGAGGGGGACTGGGAGGGGGTTGGAGAGGGGGATTGGGAGGGGGTTGGAGAGGGGGACTGGGAGGGGGTTGGAGAGGGGGTCGGGGAGGGGGACTGCGAGGAGGTCGGAGAGGGGGACTTGGAGGGGGACTGGGAGGGGGTCGGAGAGGGGGACTTGGAGGGGGACTGGGAGGGGGTCGGAGAGGGGAGCTGGAAGGGTGTTGGAAAGGGGGAGAAGACAGAACAAGTACAATGGAATCATGGAACCACATTTCTTATTTTATTATTTACACTTTACTTCGTCTGGTTCTTCATTTATTGCTTTTCACTGAGATCAGAACCTGTTACCAGAGAGATACCTGGTGAGATGAGAAGAGCAGGAGTCTAAAAAGGTGTTGTAGTTTGTTGTCCGTGTTTGTGCACCAGTATAATGGTCTTGGCGCTACACTGGCTTGAACATTGAGTAATATCTGTGTCAGCTAGCTAACCAGCTGGTGCGCCAGCACTACAGATTAGTTTAGCACAATTTCACACAGCACAGCTGCTGGTGTGTGGACTACACTACAGGTTGAGGAACAGTCAGTGGATGTTGCCCTTTAGCTCTGATTCAAGGTCAGTGTTGCTCTTCACCGCCAATGGTGAAGATTAAGATGGAGATAGAGAGGAACTGATCCTAGATTAGTGCTTAGGGGCAACTCACCCTTGGATCTGGAGAAATGGGGTGCTTGATGCAGACGTTACTCTGCTACCGTACCTGCGTGTCCCGATTCATAGTGTCACCTTGTACGACTGCAGAACAGAGCAGAACAAGGTTGGCATCTGCATTTAAGGTCTGTGTTCGCTAAAATAAAAATCGCTCAATCGCTGGCGTTTTACCAGCCATGTCATTTTATCTTTCGTTGCTTTTCGGGTCGGTATTTGTTCTTTATGGTTCGCTGGTTTTTCCAGTTCCGTAGTGGTTCGTATCTTGCAGGCGAATGTTTGGCAACAAAGGAAGAACGTATTTCCATGACTGATGCCGAATCTTTAGCGGTGCGTTGTGTTGATGGTTTCAGTCTTATTAGTCTGAATTGGACTGTGGTAATACAATGTCTTTGAGTGTCTGAATCACTGCACCACTCTTCTCTCTACCCCTTCTTCCCTCTCTCTTTCTCTATGTTATAGAGGATAATCAATCATGTGGTACAAGTCCCGTACGTCCAAACACAGTCTTTCATTACACACGATAGAAAGTGTGTATGTGTGTGTTCATGCGTGTGCATATGTATGTGCGAGTGTGTGTGTGTGTGTGTGTGCGTGTGTGTGTGTGTGTGTGTGTGTGCGTGTGTGCGCGAGTGTGTGTGTGTGTGTGTGTGTGTGTGTGTGTGTGTGTGTGTGTGTGTGTGTGCGCAAGTGTGTGCGAGTGTGTGCGAGTGTGTGTGTGTGTGTGTGTGTGTGTGTGAGTGTGTGCGAGTGTGTGTGTGTGTGTGTGTGTGTGTGTGTGTGTGTGTGTGTGTGTGTGTGGTGTGTGAGCCTGAGGTGATCTTCTGATGAATAGAGACGGGATCTTTTTCATAAGTGTTGTCTTTTGTCTCTCATCTTGTTCCCACCAGTGTTTCAGTGGGTAAAAGGCTGCTTTCAATGGCGGCTGGTGAACCGCAGGGCTAGTTATGTTTTGGTAGCACAAGCAGTTTTACGCATGAGCTGAACCAGCAGTCTTTTCTGATCTGTCTTCCCCAGTCATTAGCGTATGTGCTGTATTGTAGGTGCGCCAGTAGGGTTAGGAGTCCGTTTTTTTATGTCGTAGCTCGTTACCCAGTCCTGCGTCCCATCTTTTTTGATGAACTTTCTATTTCATTCAGTTGCCTTCATTTGTGTTCACTTTGAGCTATTACGATGTAGCAGTCAACATTACTCATCCTGAACTGCTGTGTCCCAATTTCTTTTCCCAATCATATTTTTCTGCAGACCTTGAAATGGAATGACCTCATAATAAGAGCAGTACATCGATGTGGATTTAGGCTGAGTAGTGCACTATGTAGGGAATAGGGTGCCATTTGGGACAAAGCATTAGCGTGAGTGGCTCTCCTCTCCAGCAGGCCAGGCTTGCCTCCCTGTATGAGCCCTGAGCACCTTCCCTGCAGCAGCTTGTTTTGTTCAGTAAGCCCTGGTGATGGG
The DNA here is from genome assembly GCF_965601325.2 of Salmo salar. Taxonomy (NCBI): domain Eukaryota; kingdom Metazoa; phylum Chordata; class Actinopteri; order Salmoniformes; family Salmonidae; genus Salmo; species Salmo salar. The sequence continues at coordinate 77,809,724 of NC_138306.1, read as the reverse complement.
TAGGAGAGTTGGAGGAATAGAGGAATAGAGGAATGGAGGAATAGAGGAATAGAGGAATAGAGGAATAGAGGAATGGAGGAATGGAGGAATGGAGGATTAGAGGAATGGAGGAATGGAGGATTAGAGGAATGCAGGAATAGAGGAATAGAGGAATGGAGGAATGGAGGAATGCAGGAATAGAGGAATAGAGGAATGGAGGAATAGAGGAATAGAGGAATAGTGGAATAGAGGAATAGAGGAATGCACGAATGGAGGAATAGAGGAATGGAGGAATAGAGGAATGGAGGAATAGAGGAATGCAGGAATAGAGGAATGGAGGAATGGAGGATTAGAGGAATAGTGGAATAGAGGAATGGAGGAATGGAGGATTAGAGGAATGGAGGAATAGAGGAATGCAGGAATAGAGGAATAGAGAAATGGAGGAATGGAGGATTAGAGGAATGGAGAGATTGAGGATGGAGCTCTTGGGGTAAAGCTTAGTCTCCTGCCTACCTGTAGCGTACTGCTGCATGCCTGCTTTCTGCAATCCCCCATCCTCCTCCCCTTGTACCCACCTCCTCCTATCTGTACCCCCCTCCTCTCCTTGTACCCACCTCCCCCCCTCCTCCCCTTGTACCCACCTCCTCCTAGCTGTACCCCCCTCCTCCCCCTGTACCCCCTCGCCCTATCTGTACCCCGCTCCCCCCTCCTCCCCTTGTACCCACCTCCCCCATAGCTGTACCCCTCCTCCCTAGCTGCACCCCCCTCCACCCCCCCTGTATCCCCCTCCTCCTCCTGTACCCCCTCCTTCCTAGCTGCACCCCCCTCCACTCCCTGTATCCTCCTCCTCCCCCTGTGCCCCCTCCTCCCTAGCTGTAACCCCCCCTCCCTGAATCCCCCTCCTCCCTAGCTGTAACCCCCCCTCCCTGAATCCCCCTCCTCCCTAGCTGTAACCCCCCCTCCCTGTATCCCCCTCCTACCTAGCTGTAACCCCCCCTCCCTGAATCCCCCTCCTCCCTAGCTGTAACCCCCCCCCTCCCTGAATCCCCCTCCTCCCTAGCTGTAACCCCCCCTCCCTGTATCCCCCTCCTACCTAGCTGTAACCCCCCCTCCCTGAATCCCCCTCCTCCCTAGCTGTAACCCCCCCTCCCTGCCGCAGCTCCTTATCTCTATGTCCCCGCTCCCTCCTAACTCCCCTCCCACACACACAAGCACTGACACGCACACACTCAGGTGAGTGCACTCACACTTTGGCGCACTCACACGCACACAACACACACACACACACACACACACACACACACACACACACACACACACACACACACACACACACACACACACACACACACAGACCGACAATCCAGTGGTTCTCCACCAAAGCGTACATATGTCCTGGCTCCCTATTCCTACATATAACTGTCTATCAAGCTTTACCCTAATACCTTACCCCTGTACTTACTGTATCTTCTAACCCTCAAGGCACATGATACCCCCCTCCCTAATATAGGCTACATCCCTCTGGTTTATTTCAACAATAACACCCTGCCCCTTTCTTTACCCCCATGTGAATATGACTGTTTATTTCAACAGTAACACCCTGCCCCTTTCTTTACCCCCATGTGAATATGACTGTTTATTTCAACAGTAACACCCTGCCCCTTTCTTTACCCCCATGTGAATATGACTGTTTATTTCAACAGTAACACCCTGCCCCTTTCTTTACCCCCATGTGAATATGACTGTTTATTTCAACAGTAACACCCTGCCCCTTTCTTTACCCCCATGTGAATATGACTGTTTATTTCAACAGTAACACCCTGCCCCTTTCTTTACCCCCATGTGAATATGACTGTTTATTTCAACAGTAACACCCTGCCCCTTTCTTTACCCCCATGTGAATATGACTGTTTATTTCAACAGTAACACCCTGCCCCTTTCTTTACCCCCATGTGAATATGACTGTTTATTTCAACAGTAACACCCTGCCCCTTTCTTTACCCCCATGTGAATATGACTGTTTATTTCAACAGTAACACCCTGCCCCTTTCTTTACCCCCATGTGAATATGACTGTTTATTTCAACAGTAACACCCTACCCCTTTCTTTACCCCCATGTGAATATGACTGTTTATTTCACCATCCGTCTGTCTTCACTTCTCCTCCTACCACGATATACTGTGTAGTCCCTAGCCCCTATAGTCCCTAGTTCCTATAGCCCTAAGCCCCTAGCCTATAGCCCCTAGTCCCTATAGCCCTAAGCCTAGCCTATAGCCCCTATAGCCCCTATAGCCCCCTGTCCCTATAGCCCATAGCCCCTATAGCCCCCAGTCCCTATAGCCTGTAGCCCCTATAGCCCCCAGTCCTTATAGCCCTTAGCCCATAGCCCCTATAGCCATTAGCCCATAGCCCCTATAGCCCCCAGTCCCTATAGCCTGTAGCCCCTATAGCCCCAGTCCTTATAGCCCTTAGGCCATAGCCCTCAGTCCTTATAGCCCTTAGCCTATAGTCCCTATAGCCCCCAGTCCCTATAGACCTTTAGCCCATAGCCCCTAGTCCCTACAGCCCCCAGTCCTTATAGCCCTTAGCCCATAGCCCCTATAGCCCCCAGTCCCTATAGACCTTTAGCCCATAGCCCCTAGTCCCTACAGCCCCCAGTCCTTATAGCCCTTAGCCCATAGCCCCTATAACCCCCAGTCCCTATAGACCTTTAGCCCATAGCCCCTATAGCCCCTAGTCCCTACAGCCCCCAGTCCTTATAGCCCTTACATCAGTAACTGTTCCAATGCTACATCAGTAACTGTTCCAATGCTACATCAGTAACAGTTCCAATGCTACATCAGTAACTGTTCCAATGCTACATCAGTATCTGTTCCAATGCTACATCAGTAACAGTTCCAATGCTACATCAGTAACAGTTCCAATGCTACATCAGTAACAGTTCCAATGCTACATCAGTAACTGTTCCAATGCTACATCAGTAACTGTTCCAATGCTACATCAGTAACTGTTCCAATGCTACATCAGTAACTATTCCAATGCTACATCAGTAACTGTTCCAATGCTACATCAGTAACAGTTCCAATGCTACATCAGTAACAGTTCCAATGCTACATCAGTAACTGTTCCAATGCTACATCAGTAACTGTTCCAATGCTACATCAGTAACTGTTCCAATGCTACATCAGTAACTGTTCCAATGCTACATCAGTAACTGTTCCAATGCTACGTCAGTAACAGTTCCAAAGCTACGTCAGTAACAGTTCCAATGCTACATCAGTAACTGTTCCAATGCTACATCAGTAACTGTTCCAATGCTACATCAGTAACTGTTCCAATGCTACATCAGTAACTGTTCCAATGCTACATCAGTAACTGTTCCAATGCTACATCAGTAACAGTTCCAATGCTACATCAGTAACAGTTCCAATGCTACATCAGTAACAGTTCCAATGCTACATCAGTAACAGTTCCGATGCTACATCAGTAACAGTTCCAATGCTATATCAGTAACAGTCCTACAACAGAAAAAACGATATAGTTACATTCCAGCTCTGGATAAGAGCGTCTGCTAAATGACTAAAATGTAAATGTTAAGGAAATGGAACATATCTTAACATGAAACTGTAACTACAGTTGTAGCGGCATTCGGCGTTGGCTGTTAGTTTCAATCTCTCTGTCTCCACTTTCCCTCCTCTGTTTCTCTCCTTCATTTCTGATGGAGAGGGAGAACTTTGGGGACAGGCACAATGCAGAATGCTGCTTCTTCACTACACTGGCCCTGGTTTCCTTCCTACCGCAGGCAGTTTATCAGCCACTTCACCTCCACCCACCTATCCTCTCTCAGGACCCCACTCTGGGGAGCCACTGTATACTCCTGCAGGGTTTTATTCCAACCCAGAAATAGGCCTAGTAGGGCGGGAGCAAAACCCTGCACACCCAGTAGCTTTGGCAAAAATGTGTAACGTGTATAAAATCATTAAAATAGGTTGAACAACAAGATGTTGATGTCTGTGACGTGGCGCTGTTGGCTGTAGAGTGGGAGTGGAACAGTATGGCCCTCATAAAGGTGTTCTGTAGTCATGGCAACACTGCTCATACTAGTACCAGACAGTTGATTCTACTATGGAGGAGATGGGATGTGTGTGTACGTGTGTTTCTGTGTACTGTGTAGTAAGATTTATTTTTGCATGTCGGTATAGGCATGTGTTAATCCTGCATTGGCTCTCCTCTCCTCTCCTCCACCCCTGCTCCTCTCTCTTTCTCTCCCTCTCTCCTCTCTCTCCTCTGTACGATCCAAGCACTCCTCTCCACTCATTTAACTAATGTCCCCCAGGGTCGTAAATTCACCAAAGGCAAAAAACACAGGCAGCTAAAGGAGAAAAGGGTGATGGGGAACCTGTCAGATGAATAGGAGGCTTTTCTTCAAGGACCAGCTTGTCCAACGAATACATATCAGCTCCTCATACATTCCTGGTTATTTACCACACGTTGTAGATCTCTCAGCATTCACACACGTTTGAGTAATGTTCGTTTTGCGTTGTGTGAGCTGGATGATATCTGGCCGGGGATTTGCAGACTCGTCCCTTATGGCGAATGAATGCGTGGTAGCAGAGTGATGGATGTTTTGTTATTCCTGCGTTAAAGCGGTAATGTGATGGAATCTCCAGCCGAGGGAGATGAGACTGCAGCACCGCTGGAGCTGGAGCTGGAACTGGAGCTGGAGCTGGAGCTGGAACTGGAGCTGGAGCTGGAACTGGAACTGGAGATGGAGCTGTAGCTGTAGCTGGAACTGGAACTGGAGCTGTAGCTGGAACTGGAACTGGAACTGTAGCTGGAACTGGAGATTGACCTGGAACTGGAGCTGGACCTGGAGCTGGACCTGGAAATGGAACTGGAGCTGGAACTGGAGATGTACCTGGAACTGGAGCTGGAGCTGGAGCTGGACCTGGAACTGGAACTGGAACTGGAGCTGGAACTGGAGCTGGAGCTGGAGCTGTGGTTCAGTCTTCACTCTACTCCCAGGATGACAAAGTCTATATTCCACAGGGCACCCTATTCCCTATGTAGTGAACCACTTTTAATGGTCTCTGGTCAAAAGTAGTGCGCTATATAGGGAACAGGGTGCCATGTGGGACACAGTAAAATACTTATGTCTGTCCGAAATGACACCCTATTCCCTTGTAGTGCACTACTTTTGACCAGGGCCCATAGGTCTGCCATGGGGTCAGGGTTGGTGTCACATGTGCTCCCTCTCTGGCCTCTAGGTCACCAGGCTGCTCGTTATGGCGCACACCTGTCAACATCGTTACTCGCACCTGTGCGTCATCAGACTCACCTGGACTCCATCACCTCCCTGATTACCTGCCCTTTATATGTCACTCCTTTTGGTTCCTTCCCCAGTCGTCATTGTTTCTATTCCAGTGTCATGTCGGTGCGTTGTTTGTGTTTCTTGTTTTGTATTTAGTTGCGTTTATTTATTAAAACTCACTTCCTGAACTTGCTTCCTGACACTCAGCTCACACGCTACAGTTGGGCCTACCTAGCAACACCCTTACATGCTTCTGAGGGTCACTCTGAAAGGACATCTCTCTCTCTCTCTCTCTCTCTCTCTCTCTCTCTCTTTCTCTCTCTCATGGGCTTTATTGGCATGGGAAACATATGTTTACATTGCCAAAGCAAATGAAATACATAATCAAAAATGAACAGTAAAGATTACACTCACAAAAGTTTCAAGTGTCATATTATGGGTATGTACAATGTTAAAATGATGTGCAAATAGTTAAAGTACAAAAAGGAAAATAAATCAACATAAATATGGGTTGTATTTACAATGGGGATTGTTCTTCACTGATTGCCCTTGTCGGGACTTGACTGTAACATTCATTTGAAGACTGTTATTTATCTAATTAACTAACTATGTTTAATTGTTACCCGATTAAATGAATCATGTAACAATTAACTCATTAGGATCTGGGGCACCACGAGAGCGGTTCTTTAAAGAGTTACCATCTACTGAATTAAACTCTAAAGGTCTTTACCTATCACATCTATAAACAGTCAACCTATTAATCATAACCTCGTATCATATCATCATTCGGAACAGTCATAACCTTCTTGCATCTGCAAAAACCTTATGATTCAGTACCTCACAAATTGGTTTAATTATTTACTAGCTAATTAAATGGGAACACAGGATTAACATACACACTTCACACCGGTTACTGCCTTGAGACTTAATATGCTGAAAACAGGTCTCTAGTGGAATGACAACAACATGGCTGCTTGTTAATGAAGAGATGGAGAGGGAGAGAGAGAGGGACAGAGACACTTAACATTGGTACATTCAGAACTACTTTCACCGACAGAAACCATATACTTTGCACACGAACCACCGCCTGCTTTGAGTAATAAATCATGAATGTATTTATGTGAAATGCCTGGGTTTGCCGGGGATCTCTCGGTGGACAGGGCCACCTTGGAAAGGGGGTTGGGCTTTTTCGTGGCATGCTTGTAAGGCTCTGATTGTCCAAAAGTATTCCAACAAGTCTTCTGCTGTTGTCCTTCTTTGTAGTTGCCCGGTATCTGGTGACTTGTTGTGTAGGCCTGAACAGAACTACATAGTTTTTCTCCTTCCTTTCGCTCCTGAAGATGCTTCTTTGAAGATCGATGGTTCCCCAGTGGGGTGATGAGAGTAGCGTAATACAATGGTTTGAGAAGAGTAACAGGATGGTCCTATTTAAATTCACTTTCGAAGATACTTTACTTAGTACAGCTAATCAGCCGTACCAGTGATTGTCCAGGAGGTGAGATTATCTTCTCCACCACGTTTTGAGATTCAGTTCAAACCAATTTAAACGTGCCGCTGCATCTTCACGCTTTTCTGGTCTGATGTGTTTTTTCCTTAACTCATCATGTATACCTTTTGCCTGAAAGGGGCGGTTCTGGCAGGCTGACACGCTCTCTGACCTCAATTCGGGGAGGTGACTACTCACGGTGCAAAGTTATGGAAAATAATTATCTCTTATAGCTTCTCACATCACATCATTTTTCATACTACATGCACAACGCGTAGTATGGAAACTTCATATATGTAGTGCGTATACTTTCCAAGTTACAGTATTTCCTTTATAACATTTTTAATGACATCACAAAATAACAAACAAAAATGACATTAGAGTTCTATAGATCGCCTCTGACCATTCCCCACGTTCTACATTAGAAATATTGTTCCAGTATTCTCTTTTGAACTTGTTAGATTTTCAGCGGGAAAAGGTCTGTTGAGACAAAGCACATTCCTTTGGTGAATTTGGAGAGCACAGGCCTGGGTCTTCTCCGTTGATTTACAACAGGACTAGAGTTGTTAATCCCCATGAGTTTCTTCCTTCCCCCTCTACGGGTGAGAGGGGGTCTGATTGAAGTTATTAATTGCGAACCTGATCTGACATATTTGGATTCTCGTGGACAGTCATGACACCCTTTTCTTGTGGAAACAGGTCACAAATCTTGCTGCTGTGATGGCACACTGTTGTATTTCACCCAATATATTTTATCAAAATTGAAATTGTTTTTGAATTCTTTGTGGGTCTGTCTAATCTGAGGGAATATGTGTCTCTAATATGGTCATACATTTGGCAGGAGGTTAGGAAGTGCAGCTCAGTTTCCACCTCATTTTGTCTGCCTACAGCAGTCTCTCTCAATAGCAAGGCTATGCTCACTGAATCTGTATATAGTAAAAGCTTTCCTTAAGTTTGGGTCAGTCACAGTGGTAAGGTATTCTGCCACTGTGTACTCTATTCAAATAGCATTCCAGTTTGTTCTCTCTCTCTCTCTCTCTCTCTCTCTCTCTCTCTCTCTCTCTCTCTCTCTCTGAGAGGGATAGAACACACACACATGTCCCAGAAGGAGATGAAAAGGCTTTTCTCTGTGTGTGTGTGTGTGTGTGTGTGTGTGTGTGTGTGTGTGTGTGTGTGTGTGTGTGTGTGTGTGTGTGTGTGTGTGTGTGTGTGTGTGTGTGTGTGTGTGTGTGTGGAGACTTGGTGTGTGTGTGTGTCTCTTTGTCTTTATAATCTATATTGATTTGACAGAGCCAGGACAAAGCCACCTAGAGAGAGAGAGACATACATGGACTAAGTCTTTCCCTCACAAGCAATAGCTAAAGTGTGTGTGCATGTGTGTGTGGGTGTGTGTGTGGGTGTGTGTGTGGGTATGTGTGTGGGTGTGTAGCGCACCCTACCACTGCCAGTGTCTGCAGTGATCAGCGGGACAGCAGAACGTGGGAGGAGTAGAAGCTAAAAGAGAATGAGTTAGTAAACGAGGCAGAGGGGAAATTGGAAATGTGACTGTATTTAATGTATTGTGGCTTTGCTTTGAGTCACGTTTCAACCTTGAGACTCCACAGTTCTGTCTTTCAATGGAGTCAGTAGAAACCTTTTCAGAAACACTCTGTAACACAGGGACATAGACCTGGGCCTGTATCCACAAAGCCTCTCAGAGGAGGAGCACTGATCTAGGATCAGTTTTTAGATCATAATGAATATTGTTATGTCGACAGGGTGGACCTGATCTTAGATCAGCGCTCCTATTCTGAGATGCTTAATGAATACGGGTCCTGCTCAGTGCACACAGCCAGCAGTTCAGCATTAGTCTGTCTGTAGACAGTAGTTTGGTCTAACAGCAGTGGGAGAAGAGGAAGATTGGAGAGGAACTGTTCCTGTTGTGGTACTACCAGAAAAATGAAGAGAGAGAGAGAGAGAGAATAATTGATCTAACAAAACATTGAATAGAGTGTGATACTAAACATGAGGAGAATACTTAAAGTCATTTCCACTAGAGGCTGCTGTGAACATGGTCTAGACTTTAGACAGGCGCTCAGTGGTTATCCAAGTAGAAGTAGCCCCTTAGCCCAGACCCAGGATCAGATTAACCAACCACAACTTCCTAACTGTAACCATTAGGAATAGGTAGAAATTACCAAAAAAATGGTTAATGTCATAAGTTGGGGTTTATGGTAGAATCTGATCCTAGAACTGTGTTTAGGGATAACTTCTACTTTGTTCTAATCATTACAGACTTAACTAGAAAGGAGGACGGGCATCTTAAATGACTCGAACGGCATTAACGGAATGGCAGCCATTATCCTTCCCTCACCAGCCTCCTGTGATATATTGGCTGTGTCAGGTTCTCCATAGTCATGGAGATGTCTATCTGAGTGATGAAAAGCAACAGGGATCAATAGCAACACTCAGAAAAAGGTTTGCTCTGAATAAATTGGCCCTGCGCCCTGTGGGGATCAGGTTGCTGCATTGATGTGATGTGTATTCATCACTAATATAATGCTGATACAACACTGATGGGGCACTGATGCTGTGTGTGTGTGTGTGTGTGTGTGTGTGTGTGTGTGTGTGTGTGTGTGTGTGTGTGTGTGTGTGTGTGTGTGTGTGTGTGTGTGTGTGTGTGTGTGTGTGTGTGTGTGTGTGTGTGTGTGTGTGTGTGTGTGTGTGTGGGGGGGGGCGCAGCAGCCACCTCCACTCATCAGTTGGAATATCTCTGCCTCATCATTCTTGGCGACCCACTATCGGCATTGTCACATCGTCAATGCTGCCACACAGTCAGAGCATTCAGGTCAACACAGTCACTACCTCTCTGAACATTCACTTACTGCTGACCCATTACAACTGATCCTCTGTTTACCTCATAGTGGACAGGTGACGACTGGGCTTGGGAGAGCTGATCCTAGATCAGATGGAAGGTAACCACAGCAAACAGGAAGTCAGGGAGAGGGTATGTGTGAAAAGCTCTATTGTAGCCTACATGGATTCCTCCAGCACTGAGGCAGGATGTGTCTGTGGGACTCACTGAGAGGACAAAGCAGTGGTGTTGGTGTTGAACCAGCAGTACTTTTCCACCAGCGCAGCATAGGCCTGAGGTAACAATATGGTACTGATCGCTTGTCTTTTATAGAAGGGAGTAGGGACCATAGAATAAGAGGTGACTCCCCATGCTGTCAAACTGTGAGGGGGTAAGGAAATGGAGGAGGAGAGGAGAGGAGGAGAGGGGGGAAAGAAGAGAGGAGAGAGGAGAGGAAAGAGAAAGGAGAGTAGAGAGGGAGAAGAGCGGAAGCAAATAAAAGATTCAAGTGACATTAGCACAGACATGAGCGAGCATGCTTGCAGGAGGAGGAGAGAAGAGATGGAGGGAAAGAGAGAGAGGTGAAACATGGAAAGAAGGGAAGGAGTGGTGTGCATGGGATGAATGAATAGAGGAGTGTGTGAGCGAGGGAGAGAGAAGTGGAGCAGGGGCTAAGAGGGAATATTTGAAGAAGGGGAAGAAAATGAAAGGCAGACAGACACCTCCTCTCTCCCTCCTTCCCTCATGTGAGTCATGTTGCCTTATACATATTACTCCTGAGAGCTTAGTGTCTTTCTGAGGGAACGAGGGATAGTGGAGAGAGAGAGAGAGAGAGAGAGAGAGTGGAGAGAGAGAGAGAGGAGGAGAGTGGAGAGAGAGAGAGAGAAGAAAGAGAGGAGGAGAGCGAGAGAGGAGGAGAGAGAGAGAGAGAGAGAGAGAGAGTGGAGAGAGTGGAGAGAGAGAGAGGAGGAGAGTGGAGAGAGAGAGAGAGGAAAGAGAGGAGGAGAGCGAGAGAGGAGGAGAGTGGAGAGAGAGGAGGAGAGCGAGAGAGAGAGCGAGAGAGAGAGGAGAGAGAGAGAGAGAGAGAGTGGAGAGAGAGAGATGAGGAGAGTGGAGAGAGAGAGAGAGAGAGAGAGAGAGAGAGAGGAAAGAGAGAGGAGGAGAGCGAGAGAGGAGGAGAGAGAGAGAGAGAGAGAGAGAAAGGAGAGAGTGGAGAGAGAGCGAGGAAAGAGAGAGGAGGCGTGGAGAGAGAGAGGAGGTGAGAGTGGAGAGAGGTGAGAGTGGAGAGAGAGAGAGAGAGAGAGAGAGTGGAGAGAGAGAGAGGAGGAGAGTGGAGAGAGAGAGAGAGAGAGAGGAAAGAGAGAGGAGGAGAGCGAGAGAGGAGGAGAGTGGAGAGAGAGAGAGAGAGAGAGAGAGAGGAGAGAGAGAGAGAGAGAGTGGAGAGAGAGAGATGAGGAGAGTGGATAGAGAGAGGGGAAAGAGAGAGGAGGAGAGCGAGAGAGGAGGAGAGAGAGAGAGAGAGGAGAGAGTGGAGAGAGAGCGAGGAAAGAGAGAGGAGGCGTGGAGAGAGAGAGGAGGCGAGAGTGGAGAGAGGAGAGAGTGGAGAGAGACAGAGAGAGAGACTGAGCGAGAGAGAGATAGAGAAGGAGAGAGAGAGAGAGAATGAGAGAGTGGAGAGAGAGAGACAGAGAGAGACTGAGGGAGAGAGAGAGGAGGCTTGGAGAGAGAGAGGGACCAAGAGACTGAGTGAGAGAGAGGAGAGAGTGGAGAGAGAGACACAAAGAGACTGAGGGAGAGAGAGAGAGAGGAGGCGTGGAGAGAGAGAGGGACCAAGAGACTGAGCGAGAGAGAGAGAGAGAGAGAGAAGGAGAGTGGAGAGAGAGAGGGAGTGAGTGAGTGAAAAAAAGAAAAACGGAGAGTGAAGTAAAGAGAGTGCAAAAGAGAGAGAAGCAGAAGGGTGAAGGAGACTGCCTGACTGAAAGTATCAGAGTAGTAACAGCAGCAGTTCTCTCTCTGCCTGTCTGCTGCCTGTCTGCTGCCTGTCTGCTGCCTGTCTGCTGCCTGTCTGCTGCCTGGCACGGAATGGTGTCACACAATCCAATCTGGAGTCGTTGGGAATTGTACTTGGGTATACTCTGGAATTCTGTGTTGAGTCCAGTGGAAGTGTGATTTTTCCAGGATGCCCTCTATCTCTCTGTGTGTGCCGTTGGTTTTGTCCGGAGGAGCACGGACATGGGTCTGCCTGTCCTGCATGTTCTGGGTAAGCACTAAAGGCTTAGTGGTATGGGTGAGGGGTCTGGGCGAGGATGAGAGATGAGGGGTGATAGGGTTCTGGGTGAGACATGCAATCTTTTGGGGGGCCAAAAGTATTTTTTGATTTTTATTTTATCCTGTATTCCTCCTCCCTTTGAGAGGTGATATTTTTTATTAATTCGGATTGCCACTCAAATCTCCCATATTCTGTGACTTACTCCTGCATGGGAGAAGCCGTGCTTCACAGCACTGTATCTTCAGTAACAGCAGCCTTGAATCCTACTCTCTCTGCTGGTGTAGTTGATGTTCTGCCATGTGGTGGTTAGGGTTAGGGTTAGGGTTAGGGTTTGGGTTAGTGGTGGTTTGCATCTATGTTCCCTGCCTTTTAACAGTGTCTGTCCATGCTGGATGCTGGCAAGGCCTACCGATATTTCTGGGTTGTCCTGCGTAATTTTATTTTCTGCTGTGCCTTCCTTTAAAAAATGTTTATTTTGGTCCTGTTTCACACATGTGCAAGTGTGAAATGTATTATTTTTATTTTTTTACATATCCCCCCTTCCCCTTTCCCTAGCCCCTTCCCCCTTCCCCCTTCCCTAGCCCCTCCCCTTTCCCCCTTCCCTAGCCCCTTCCCCCTTCCCCCTTCCCTAGCCCCTTCCCCCTTCCCCCTTCCCTAGCCCCTTCCCCTTTCCCCCTTCCCTAGCCCCTTCCCCCTTCCCCCTTCCCCCTTCCCTAGCCCCTTCCCCCTTCCCCCTTCCCTAGCCCCTTCCCCCTTCCCCCTTCCCTAGCCCCTTCCCCCTTCCCCCTTCCCTAGCCCCTTCCCCCTTCCCCCTTCCCTAGCCCCTTCCCCTTTCCCCCTTCCCTAGCCCCTTCCCCCTTCCCCCTTCCCTAGCCCCTTCCCCTTTCCCCCTTCCCTAGCCCCTTCCCCCTTCCCCCTTCCCCCTTCCCTAGCCCCTTCCCCCTTCCCTAGCCCCTTCCCCCTTCCCCCTTCCCTAGCCCCTTCCCCCTTCCCTAGCCCCTTCCCCCTTCCCTAGCCCCTTCCCCCTTCCCCCTTCCCCCTTCCCTAGCCCCTTCCCCCTTCCCTAGCCTCTATCCCCTGTCCCCTTTCCCCTTCCCTAGCCCCTGTCTCCTTCCCCCTTCCCTAGCCTCTAGCCCCTGTCCCCTTCCCCCTTCCCTAGCCTCTAGCCCCTGTCCCCTTCCCCCTTCCCTAGCCTCTATCCCCTGTCCCCTTCCCCCTTCCCTAGCCCCTGCCTCCTTCCCCCTTCCCTAGCCTCTAGCCCCTGTCCCCTTCCCTAGCCCCTAGTCCCTGTCCCTGTCCCCTTCCCTAGCCTCTAGCCCCTGTCCCCTTCCCTAGCCTCTAGCCCCTGTCCCCTTCCCCCTTCCCTAGCCCCTGTCCCCTTCCCCCTTCCCTAGCCTCTGGCCCCTGTCCCCTTCCCTCTTCCCTAGCCTCTATCCCCTGTCCCCTTCCCCCTCCCTAGCCCCTGTCTCCTTCCCCCTTCCCTAGCCTCTAGCCCCTGTTCCCTTTCCCCTTCCCTAGCCTCTAGCCCCTGTCCCCTTCCCCCTTCCCTAGCCTCTGGCCCCTGTACCCTTCCCCCTTCCCTGTCCCCTTTCCCCCTTCCCTAGCCTCTGGCCCCTGTCCCCTTCCCCCTTCCCTAGCTTCTAGCCCCTGTCCCCTTCCCCCTTCCCTAGCCCCTGTCTCCTTCCCCCTTCCCTAGCCTCTGACCCCTGTCCCCTTCCCCCTTCCCTAGCCCCTGTCCCCTTCCCCCTTCCCTAGCCTCTAGCCCCTGTCCCCTTCCCCCTTCCCTAGCCCCTGTCCCCTTCCCCCTTCCCCCTTCCCTAGCCCCTGTCCCCTTCCCCCTTCCCTAGCCTCTAGCCCCTGTCCCCTTCCCCCTTCCCTAGCCCCTGTCCCCTTCCCTAGCCTCTAGCCCCTGTCCCCTTCCCCCTGCCCCTAGCCCTTAGCCCCTAGCCTAGCCCCTGTCCCCTTTCCCCTGTTCCTAGCCCTTAGCCCCTAGCCTAGCCCCTGTCCCCTTTCCCCTGTTCCTAGCCCCAGTCCCCTTCCCCCTGCCCCTAGTCTAGGTCCTAGCCCCTGTCCCCTGTTCCTAGCCCCAGCCGCTGCCCCCTGTCCCTAGTCCCAGCCCCTGTCCCCTGCCCATTCCACCGCTTACCACCTGACTGTGGCTGTATGGAGACTATGGTGCATCCCAAATGGCACCCTATTCCCTTTATAGTGTACTACTTCTCAAATGTAGTGCACTATATAGGCAATATGGTGCTATTTGGGATGCACCTTATATATGAGCTCCAGAGCTGTATTCCAGGATGCCAGGTTGGAAGGTTGTTCAATCTAAAATGATATAGTAGATACAGTAGGTAATGATGCAGCCTATATGGATATCCTGTATGTGTTAATGTGTTCAATATATACCTGATCTATTCTGTTATAGCTATAATGGATATCCTGTATATATCATTGAAGCATAAAATGACTTTTCCTGTAACAGCAACCACTGCCCCTGTTTGGACTGAAAATACACAGTGTGTGTGTGTGTAGCTGAGAGGAAGGTATTGTGTTGTCTGAGAGACAGACAGGCATGGCGGGAGAGGAGAGGGAAGGAGGGATATGGAAAAAAGGGGGGAATAAAAGGAGAGAGAAGAGCACAGCTGTTCATCGTGCAGAGTAAGACGTGACGCGGCATGAGAGCCTGAGGAGGAGGAGAAAAAAGCCAAAGAGAGAAAAAGCTGTGGTTGGTATGGAGGATGACATCCTAGAACCAAGCCTGGGTTCTAAGAATGTTCTTTAAATACACACTATTAATAATGCATGGGGGCTCTCTCTGCGGAGACGGGGGAACGTTGGATTTGACCACATGCTAACGGAATCTGCCACAAATAGCAACCGGCATTAGCCGAATGCTAAGTACATCTCCGATGTGCTGTAAAGCTCTCCGAGGAACACTGTTCTGCTAAGCACATGCAAATCTGTAATCATAACATGCTAGAATAGATTCGATTCAGGTGTTACTACATTCCAGATGTTCACTTCAAACCAACCTCCCTAACAATAGAGGAAGTTAAGACACAATGTTTATCCTACAATAGAATGTTTCAGAGAGACACACTATTAGAAAAAAGGGTTCCAAAGGGATTATGCGGCTGTCCCATAGGAGAACCCTTTTTGGTTCCAGGTAGAACTCTTTTGGGTTCCATGTAGAACCCTCTGTGGGAAGGGTTCCACATGGAACCTAAAAGAGTTCTACCTGGAACCAAAAGGGTTCTACCTGGAACCAAAGTGGGTTCTTCTAAGGGTTCTCCTATGGGGACAGCTGAAGAACCCCTTTTGGTTCTAGATAGCAGCATTTTTTCTAAGCGTGCAGAGACTCCGTAACGAGATGAGATATTGTAATGTTAGATGCTGTATTGATTCATATAGCTAATGTCTGAAGTTGTCCAACAGAGTCCCTTATTGACGGAACAATATCCTTTGGGACTCCAAAAAAATCTATCGTTCTTTGATTTGAAGGAGACTGTTTCCGTGTGTGTGTTGTGTGTGTGTGCATGTCTGTGTTCGTATGCATGTCTATTGCCAAGATGACTCTACGCTAATGGACACTGGACGCCAGAGGTGTGTGTGTGTGTCCTCTCCCTGCCTGATTAGTGTGTGTGTGTGTGTGTGTGTGTGTGTGTGTGTGTGTGTGTGTGTGTGTGTGTGTGTGTGTGTGTGTGTGTGTGTGTGTGTGTGTGTGTGTGTGTGTGTGTGCCTCTCAGGGTCTAGCAGGGCTGATGATTAGGCAGTGTGAAGTGATGAGATACTTGCTGTAATGAAGCTGTCTGTCTGCCCTCTCAGGCCCAGACCGAGGCCATAGGTAAATAAGCTACTGTTCTCTAGCTTAGCTCAGCAGGGATAGAGACTCCGTGCTGATCGCTTTAGCATCTATCCGACACTGTTGTACTGTATTGGTGCAGATCTGTTTCTGTTAATAATCAGTAAGGGGTGATGATGATGAAGACGACGATGATGATGAAGACGACAACAGTGATCATGATGATAATGATGACAATGATGATGATGAAGACAAAAATGACCATGATGATGAAGATGACGACAACGATGAAGACGATGACATTTAGTGTGACTCTGATTCAGAGGGGTTGGGTTAAATGCGGAAGACACATTTCAGTTGAATACATTCAGTTGGACAACTGACTAGGTATCCCCCTTTCCCCTTTCCCTTTCATTGAGCCTGTAGTTTTATCACACAGGGACAGAGACTGCATGTTGTCGGGAGCCACTTCTGTGTGGACTGAAGTTAGAATATGGAGCACGGAAAAAGACAGTTGCAGTGGCAGTGTGTGTGTGTGTGTGTGTGTGTGTGTGTGTGTGTGTGTGTGTGTGTGTGTGTGTGTGTGTGTGTGTGTGTGTGTGTGTGTGTGTGTGTGTGTGTGTGTGTGTGTGTGTGTGTGTGTCTGTGTGTGTGTGTGTGACCGAGGCAGTCCTTGGAGAATGCAGCCATCACTCTCACTAACTTAAAGATGTGTTGCTGTGCCCAGGTGGTGATGCTCTGAGAGTGGACTCCTCTCCCAGCCTCCCCAGGCCCCAGCCGACAGCGTCCCAACTTTCAGCACGCCTCACTGGGCACAGAGTTGCTCTCAGGACCCCTCCACCTCCACATCCCTGGAGCTCCAATATATATATCCATTTAATGCTTGCTCTGTAGTCTCCTCTTTCTTCCGTTTTCCTTTTCTCATTTTTAGCTTGTTTTCTTCAGTCACACTCCTGTGTCCATATCTCTCTCTTCCTCTCTCTCCTTTTCATGCCCACTCACTCTTTCCTCTCTCTCATGTTGTGCGTCATCTTCCTCTCTCAACTCCCCTGCTCCTTTCAAGTTCCCTCTCTCTCCCTCTCTCTCTCCCTCTCTCCCATCCCTTCTGCTGTGTGTGGGCTGTAGTGGTTTTTCAAAATGACGTCTCTACTTTCCAAGTCTGTGTTTTTTCTGGCGAATATGGGTGTGTTACCTTGGCCTGTATGTGTGTGTCTTGTTTTTAGTATATGTGGCTTGAGTGACCTTTTAGAAAGAGTGTCCATCGCTTTCTTTAAGTTAGTGTGAGGTAGGCCTCTGGACTGTGTGGGTTTAGTAGAGGTGGAGGAGAGGAGGGAGAGAGAGAGAGAGAGAGAGAGAGAGAGAGAGAGAGAGAGAGAAACCATAACGGAGGACTTGAGGAGAGAACAGCAGGCGAGGGTTTGGTAGAGGTGGAGGAGAGGACGGAGAGAGAGAGCCCATAACGGAGGGTGTGGTGGACTAGAGAAGAGATCCTCAAAAAGTTCTACAGCTGCACCATCGAGAGCATCTTAACTGGCTGCATCACTGCTTGGTATGGCAAACGCACCGCCCTTGACTGCAAAGCACTACAGAGGATGTTGCGGACAGCCCACTACATCACTGGTCCTGAGCTCCCTCCAATTCAGGACCTCTATATCAGACGGTGTCAGAGGAAGGCCCGAAAAATTTCCAAAGACTCCAGGCACCCAAGCCATGTTCCCTGCTACCGTCCGGCAAACGGTACCGGAGCATCGGCTCTTGGACCAACAGTCTCCGAGACAGCTTCTACCCCAAGCCATAAGACTGCTAAATAGCAATACTGCTAAATAGTCAATTAATAGTACTCAAACTAAACAGCAAAAAAATAAACAGCCTCTCACTGTCAACTGCGTTTATTTTCAGCAAACTTAACGTGTAAATATTTGAATGAACATAACAAGATTCAACAACTGAGACATAAACTGAACAAGTTCCACAGACATGTGACTAACAGAAATGGAATAATGTGTCCCTGAACAAAGCAGGGGTCAAAATCAAAAGTAACAGTCAGTATCTGGTGTGGCCATCAGCTGCATTAAGTACTGCAGTGCATCTCGTCCTCATGGACTGCACCAGATTTGCCAGTTCTTGCTTTGAGATGTTTACCCACTCTTCCACCATGGCACCTGCAAGTTCCCAGACATTTCTGGGGGGAATGGACCTAGCCCTCACCCTCCGATCCAACAGGTCCCAGACGTGCTCAATGGGATTAAGATCCGGGCTCTTCGCTGGCCATGGCAGAACACTGACATTCCTGTCTTGCAGGAAATCAGCCATACTGCTCGTTCTGTGCGTGGTGGCATTGTCATGCTGGAGGGTCATTTCAGGATGAGCCTGCAGGAAGGGTACCACAATGAGGGAGGGGGATGTCTTCCCTGTAATGCACAGCGTTGAGATTGCCTGCAATGACAACAAGCGCAGTCCGATGATGCTGTGACACACTGCCCCAGACCATGACGGACCCTCCACCACCAAATTGATCCCGCTCCAGAGTACAGGCCTCTGTGTAAAGCTCATTCCTTCGACGATAAATGCGAAGGAGCACTTTTTGCCAGTCCTGTCTGGTCCAGCGACGGTGGGTTTGTGCCCATAGGCGACGTTGTTGCCGGTGATGTCTAGTGAGGACCTGCCTTACAACAGGCCTTCAAGCCCTCAGTCCAGCCTCTCTCAGCGTATTGCGGACAGTCTGAGCACTGATGGAGGGATTGTGCGTTCCTGGTGTAACTCAGGCAGTTGTTGTTGCCATCCTGTACCTGTCCCGCAGGTGTGATGTTTGGATGTACCGATCCTGTGCAGGTGTTGTTACACGTGGTCTGCCACTGCGAGGATGATCAGCTGTCCGCCCTGTCTCCCTGTAGCGCTGTCTTAGGCGTCTCACAGTACGGACATTGCAATTTATTGCCCTGTCCACATCTGCAGTTCTCATGCCTCCTTGCAGCATGCCTAAGGCACGTTCACGCAGATGAGCAAGGACCCTGGGCATCTTTCTTTTGGTGTTTTTCAGAGTCAGTAGAAAGGCCTCTTTAGTGTCCTAAGTTTTCATAACTGTGACCTTAATTGCCTACCGTCTGTAAGCTGTTAGTGTCTTAACGACCGTTCCACAGGTGCATGTTCATTAATTGTTTATGGTTCATTGAACAAGCATGGAAAACAGTGTTTAAACCCTTTACAATGAAGATCTGTGAAGTTATTTGGATTTTTACAAATTATATTTGAAAGATAGGGTCCTGAGTTTATCTGCACGGACTCTATCTTGCAATGACCCAATACACACTAACTAGACTATATATACAAGCCATATACACACTAACTAGACTATATATACAAACCATATACACACTCACTAGACTATATATACATTTTTACATTACATTTTAGTCATTTAGCAGATGCTCTTATCCAGAGCGACTTACAGTACTGAATGCATACATTTCATTTCATGCAAACCATATACACACTCACTAGACAATATATACAAACCATATACAAATCATATACACACTCACTAGACTATATATACAAACCATATACACACTCAGTCACACACACAACATTGACACTCCCACACAAAACCCACACATTCACATACACACATAACACACAGGCAGACCGACAACACAAACACACATACATACAGTGCATTCGGAAAGTATTGACTTTTTCTACATTTCGTTACGTTACAGCCTTATTCTAAAATGGATTCAATCGTTCCCCCCCCCATCAATCTACACACAATACCCCATAATGACAAAGCAAAAACACATTTTTTGAAATGTTTGCTAATTATATAGTTTTTTGAAATATGACATTTACATAAGTATTCAGATCCTTTACTCAGTACTTTGTTGAAGAATCTTTGGCAGCGATTACAGCCTTGTGGCCTCTTGGGTATGACGCTACAATCTTGGCACACCTGTATTTGTGGAGTTTCTCCCATTCTTCTCTGCAGATCCTCTCAAGCTCTGTCAAGTTGTATGGGGAGCGTCGCTGCACAGCTATTTTCAGGTCTTTCCAGAGGTTTAAGTCCGGGCTCTGGCTGGGCCACTCAAGGACATTCAGAGACTTGTCCCAAAGCCACTCCTGCGTTGTCTTGGCTGTGTGCTTAGGGTCGTTGTCCTATTGGAAAGTAAACCTTCGCCCCAGTCTGAAGTCTTGACCGCTCTGGAACAGGTTTTCATCAAGGATCTCTCTGTACTTTGCTCCGTTCATCTTTCCCTCGATCCTGGCTAGTCTCTCAGTCCCTGCCGCTGAAAAACATCCCCACAGTATGATGCTGCCACCACAATGCTTCGCCGTAGGGATGGTGCCATGTTTCCTCCAGACGTGACGCTTGGCATTCAGGCCAAAGAGTTCAATCTTGGTTTCATCAGACCAGAGAATCTTGTTTCTCCTAAAATTTGATTTGATTTTAGAGAGAGCCCATAACGGAGGGTGTGGTGGACTAGAGGAGAGAACAGCAGGCGAGGGTTTGGTAGAGGTGGAGGAGAGGAGAGAGAGAGAGAGACCATAACGGAGGGTGTGGTGGACTAGAGGAGAGAACAGCAGGCGAGGGTTTGGTAGAGGTGGAGGAGAGGAGAGAGAGAGAGAGACCATAACGGAGGGTGTGGTGGACTAGAGGAGAGAACAGCAGGCGAGGGTTTGGTAGAGGTGGAGGAGAGGAGAGAGAGAGAGAGACCATAACGGAGGGTGTGGTGGACTAGAGGAGAGAACAGCAGGCGAGGGTTTGGTAGAGGTGGAGGAGAGGAGAGAGAGAGAGAGAGAGAGAGAGAGACCAAAACGGAGGGTGTGGTGGACTAGAGGAGACAACAGCAGGAGAGTCACCAAGCCAGGCCTGGTAACAATCAGTCTTTCAAAGCCATAGCTCTAGCCCTCATAATGGGCTTGCTGCTTTAGACACCAGGGTGGGGCTGGGAGTGGGCCGGTGGACTTGGTGTGGGTGTGTGTTCATGTTGTGTGTGTGCACACAAACATGTTCTGTCATTCCACCATGTGTGCCAGTACAGTACAGTATATCTACAGTTTCATCTTGTTGTGTTGGCCCTTGCTCCACAACATCATTGACTATCATTGACTATCATTGACTATCATTGACTGCATGGCATCATAAGTAGCTTAGATGCAGGCTAATGATAATAATCACTACAGTTTTAAAGTTTTCTCTGTCCATTGATCTCTGTGCATGTGTGTGTGTTTGTGTGTGTGTGTGTGTATTGCAAGTATGTGTCTGTGTGTGTGTATGTTGTGTGTGTGTGTGTGTACATGGTGTTTGTGTACATGCTGTGTGTGTGTGTACATGCTGTGTGTGTGTGTGTGTACATGCTGTGTGTGTGTGTGTGTTTGTACATGGTGTGTGTGTGTGTGTGTGTGTGTGTGTGTGTGTCTGTATGTGTGTGTGTGTGTGTGTGTGTGTGTGTACATGGTGTGTGTGTGTATACATGGTGTGTGTGTGTGTGTGTGTGTGTGTGTGTGTGTGTGTGTGTGTGTGTGTGTGTGTGTGTGTGTGTGTGTGTACATGGTGTGTGTGTGTGTGTGTGTGTGTGTGTGTGTGTGTGTGTGTGTGTGTGTGTGTGTGTGTGTGTGTGTACATGGTGTGTGTGTGTCTCCACCATTGATCACATCCCCCCTCCTCCTGCTCCTCTCTTGTTAATTATCTGTCTTTGTCTGCTGACAGTGTCTGATGCTAGCTCATGATACCGGCCCAACCTGGCAACGTGCCTGCTCTGCTCTGTGTTGCCAGTCCTCTACAGTGCACACACATGCATGAACGTATACTGTACACATGAATATACACATGTGTTTATGCACATACACACACACGCATGTTCATCATCCTCCTCACTTTATCCGCTGGCAACCCGGCTGGTTGAGAAGACCATGAATTGATCACATCAGTATAAACACATGTAACACCACACGCACACACACACACACACACACACACGCATATACACACGCACATACACACATACACTCACACACTTTGGCTCACAAAGGTGTCCATTGTTCCGAACAGAATTCCAATTTGCTGGAAATTGAAAGCAGGTGTTGTGCGGTGGTCTTTGCGGCTTTGCATCTCAGCCCCCCCCCCCCTCTGTTTGAAATCACGTCTGGGACACAGATTGTAACCTCTCTGTATATGGTCATACTCCAGCCTCTGTCATAAGTTCTGGACTTTTATGGCTCAGACGGTAGTTCACAAGGTTGCTGGTGCAAGTCCTGCTTCTGCCATTCTCCCCTTCTGCCATCCTCCCCTTCTGCCATCCTCCCCTTCTGTCATTCTCCCCTTCTGTCATTCACCCCTTCTGCCATTCTCCCCTTCTGCCATCCTCCCCTTCTGCCATCCTCCCCTTCTGCCATTCTCCCCTTCTGCCATTCTCCCCCTCTGCCATCCTCCCCTTCTGCCATTCTCCCCTTCTGCCATCCCCCCCTTCTGCCATTCTCCCCTTCTGCCATTCTCCCTCAATTTCCTCTACTCCCCCCCAATCAAATTCCTTGTTAATGTCTTTTAATGCAGTTCCAGAATCTGGGTTAAGCAATTGCAAAGTGTGGCAGCTTTGATTGTTGCTCGTTCTTCAATTAATGTGCTATACCTTCAGGGAATCAGTTGATGCAGATTCAATCTTCAACAGTGTTTACTGTTGAAGATTATTGTTCCCCTGAGCTAAATTAATTTCACCCAGGGGTGAAATATACCTAGGGTTGCCAAAATCCTGTAACTTTCCCATAATGCCCACATTTTCTAAAAATCCTGTTTGGAGGATTCCTGGATTTTCTGCTTATTCCCTCCTGATTCCGCGGTAATCTTTCAACCAGGTTTTCTGGAAAACCGGAAATTTACCGGATTTTTACAACCCTAACTGTACCATACAAAAAATAATCGCTAACTAGAACCTAAAAGCATTATTCAGCTGTCCCCATAGGAGAACCCTTTGAAGAACCCTTTTTGGTTCCAGGTAGAACCATTTTGGCTCCAGGTAGAACCCTTTTGAGTTCCATGTAGAACCCTTTCCACAGAGGGTTCTAAATGGAACACAAAAGGGTTCTACCTGTAACCAAAAATGGTTCTCCTATAGGGACAGCCAAATAACCATTTCTGAAGCCTTTTTTCTAAGAGTGTACTGTACTGTAGATAGGACTAGTAATGGGTTAGCATTGAGCCTAACACACATTTTTACAAATGTTCCATCCCGAGAATAAATCACTTTGAGCCATATATTAAATACATTTTCTGAGCCCTACATTAACATTATTTAATGAGCACAAGCCCAAAAAAGCCCAAAAAAGCCCAAATGATTGTGCCGTTTTCCAATAAATATATCACATAGACTACTGAACATTACTCACCACAGAAAGACGTAAAAGCCCATAGATGTAGCCAGCTATATGCTCTCTTGGGTAAATAAATGAAACTAGCTCCAGCAGGCTCATCTTTTTGAGTGTGAACTGTATTACTGTATTGTATTGTATTATACTGTATACAGTGAGGGAAAAAAGTATTTAATCCCCTGCTGATTTTGTATGTTTGCCCACTGACAAAGAAATGATCAGTCTATAATTTTAATGGTAGGTTTATTTGAACAATGAGAGACAGAATAACAACAAAAAAATCAAGAAAAACGCATGTCAAAAATGTTATAAAATGATTTGCATTTTAATGAGGGAAATAAGTATTTGACCCCTCTGCAAACATGACTTAGTACTTGGTGGCAAAACCCTTGTTGGCAATCACAGAGGTCAGACGTTTCTTGTAGTTGGCCACCAGGTTTGCACACATCTCAGGAGGGATTTTGTCCCACTCCTCTTTGCAGATCTTCTCCAAGTCATTAAGGTTTCGAGGCTGACGTTTGGCAACTCGAACCTTCAGCTCCCTCCACAGATTTTCTATGGGATTAAGGTCTGGAGACTGGCTAGGCCACTCCAGGACCTTAATGTGCTTCTTCTTGAGCCACTCCTTTGTTGCCTTGGCCGTGTGTTTTGGGTCATTGTCATGCTGGAATACCCATCTACGACCCATTTTCAATGCCCTGGCTGAGGAAAGGAGGTTCTCACCCAAGATTTGATGGTACATGGCCCCTTTCCATCGTCCCTTTGATGCGGTGAAGTTGTCCTGTCCCCTTAGCAGAAAAACACCCCCAAAGCATAATGTTTCCACCTCCATGTTTGACGGTGGGGATGGTGTTCTTGGGGTCATAGGCAGCATTCCTCCTCCTCCAAACACAGCAAGTTGAGTTGATGCCAAAGAGCTCCATTTTGGTCTTATCTGACCACAACACTTTCACCCAGTTGTCCTCTGAATCATTCAGATGTTCATTGGCAAACTTCAGACGGGCATGTATATGTGCTTTCTTGAGCAGGGGGACCTTGCGGGCGCTGCAGGATTTCAGTCCTTCACGGCGTAGTGTGTTACCAATTGTTTTCTTGGTGACTATGGTCCCAGCTGCCTTGAGATCATTGACAAGATCCTCCCGTATAGTTCTGGGCTGATTCCTCACCGTTCTCATGATCATTGCAACTCCACGAGGTGAGAACTTGTATGGAGCCCCAGGCCGAGGGAGATTGATAGTTCTTTTGTGTTTCTTCCATTTGTGAATAATCGCACCAACTGTTGTCACCTTCTCACCAAGCTGCTTGGCGATGGTCTTGTAGCCCATTCCAGCCTTGTGAATGTCTACAATCTTGTCCCTGACATCCTTGGAGAGCTCTTTGGTCTTGGCCATGGTGGAGAGTTTGGAATCTGATTGATTGATTGCTTCTGTGGACTTGTGTCTTTTATACAGGTAACAAGCTGAGATTAGGAGCACTGCCTTTAAGAGTGTGCTCCTAATCTCAGCTCATTATCTGTATAAAAGACACCTGGGAGCCAGTGGGCAAACGTACAAAATCAGCAGGGGATCAAATACTTTTTTCCCTCACTGTATATGGACTGGAATTATGCACATCGCTCAAACCATGATAAAACAGGGAGAGAACATACGACTCTGGTACAGCTAACAAAGTTACAAGTGTAGGCTGGAGAATTTGATTATAATTTAGAGATATAATAGGGCCTAATTGTATGATTAGCAGGCAGACTTATATACACCTTTCATAATACTTCCCCTGATGTAATTAGCCTTCCTCCTCTTTCTCTCTCTATAGTTGCTTCATTCCTTCCTCGCTTCCAACAGTTAAATGAAATACCTTTATTTGTCCTCGTCTTCATCATTGTAATGACATCCTCACATAATACTGGACCAGAATTAGATGCAGAAGGTCTTTCCCTTCTCTTCACCAAGATTGAATGATTCGCTCTTCTTTCAAACTACCCAGGAGTTCTATTGGCTGCTGTATTTAACATTCAGCAAAAAAAGAGCTTGCGTTCCCTCTTCGATTAGTCTGTTGGTGTAAGAAATGCTAAACAAATGATATCCAGCAAGCTGTTCTAATGTAGCTTTACCTGCATGGGACTCTCAAGTGTTTTTAGAAGGAGAGGCCAGCGGAGCGCAGGTGCTTGCTTATTGTGCAAGAGACAGAGGCAATAAGTTAGAAGCTTATTACCCATAACCCATCATTAATTAGCTAAATGTACGGCTAATACTGCATTGAATGTATTGCTTGAAAGAGGTAGGCTAGGACATCAATATATATCAATCTAGAACAGGATGATCTATTTTGGATGCAATTTGAATGTTCAAGTTGATGCAGAGAGAGAGAAAGACAGAGTGCTCTCGCGTGTACTGATTTAAAGCAACGATATTCGAGTGACAGGCTGTTTTAAAACTCTGCTGCTGCAATGAAAATAATGTATCTTTACAATGAAAAAAACAAGGTGACACCCGAAAGTCCGATGGAGATGGGTAAATTAGACAAGCATTCGGTCTTTATATTACTGCAGCATAGGCTATGCTGCAGCAAATGTAGGTGTACCTGTCACTAGATGAGATGATACAGTAGGTCTACATGCATTGTGAAGTGCGCTCCCTACTCAGATGGGCTGTCTGTCCCCACCCTTAGCGTTGATTCATCATGCAGAGGCCGTAGAGAAGCCCCATTTAGACATCACATATCATTTAACAGATCCATTTCACGTCATGCTCTCTTCATAGAAATCATTTATTAGAATTTACTGGTTTCTTGTAGTTATTTATCCCGGGAAAAGGGAGTGGTTTTGGGCCGTAAACCCTGGTAAATCTCGGCAACCGGGTTCCCACCATTCAACCCTATTCCCTATGTAGTGCAGTACTTTTGACCATAGGCTCTGCTCAAAAGTAGTGCACTACATAGGGAATAGGGTGCCATTTTAGACGTAGACAAGGCCATTGATCCAAATCTGACTACTTCTCTCCCCACTTCCCTGACCCCTCAGCCAAGGGTTAAATCAGTACTTTGTAGGTGGTGAAAGATCCGTTTAACCCGTTATGGTCTGAACAGAAATCTATTCAATCTCTAATACTCTCTTTGTTCCACAACAGTTTGACCTTTGACCAGTCACGACTGAAGACTGGGACGCTAGATGCTTAGTGAGTTGAATACCTTAGGTGCATTTCCATGTCAAATGAAAAGCAGGCGATCTTCTCATGTGGAGGTAGAGAGAGAGAGAGAGAGAGAGAAAGAGAGAGAGCGAGAGAGATAAAGAGAGAGAGAGATAGAGAGAGAGAGAGGGAAGGGTTGCATTCCTATCCCCGGGAAGAGAGGAAATGGAGTGTGGTCCTGGACAGACTGCCTTTCTTCCTCTCCCAAACTTTAACCATCTTCTTCCCTTTATAGTTCTACTATCCCCCAAACCTCACCCCTGTGTCCCCCTCTAACCCTCACCCATACTCCCCCCAAACCTCACCCCTGTGTCCCCCTCTGACCCTCACCCATACTCCCCCCAAACCTCACCCCTGTGTCCCCCTCTGACCCTCACCCATACTCCCCCCAAACCTCACCCCTGTGTCCCCCTCTGACCCTCACCCATACTCCCTCCAAACCTCACCCCTGTGTCCCCCTCTGACTCTCACCCATACTCCCCCCAAACCTCACCCCTGTGTCCCCCTCTGACCCTCACCCATACTCCCCCCAAACCTCACCCCTGTGTCCGCCTCTAACCCTCACCCATACTCCCCCCAAACCTCACCCCTGTGTCCCCCTCTGACCCTCACCCATACTCCCCCCAAACCTCACCCCTGTAATCCCCCATATACCACCTAAACCAATCTCTACATAGACGAGCTCCTCCATGATATGGTTGGCTATTTGTTGTGTTTCTGGGAGTTGGAGCTGGAATGTAATTCCACTAGCATGTGGCTTTAGAAGGGCCTCTTCTCTCTCTTTAGGTTTACTGAATGCTTCCCAGTGATGGGCCATTAGAGACTCTTACTCCATAAACAGGGCTGAGGGAGGCTTTCTGTGGTCTCAATGCGTTTTATGAACTGGAAACACCTTTACGATTTCAACCACAGTGTGTGCGTTTGTGTGTGTGTGCGCGTGCATGCGTGTTTGCATGTGTGTGTGTATATGTGCCTCCGTGCCTGTGTGTGTAGTTGCTTGTGTGTGTGCGTGTGTGTGTTCGCTTAGACAGCAGTATGTTTGTGATGAACTAAAGAGGCCTGTCTTCTTTTTCTGATTTTGGCATGTAGGCCTGGCTAATAGCTGACACTGACGTTAGAGTGTGTTTGTGTGTTTGTGTGTGTATGTGTGTGTGTGAGTGTGTGTGTGTGTGTGTGTTTGTGTGTGTGTGTGTTTGTGTGAGTATGTGTGTGTGTGAGTGTGTGTGCGTGCTGGCCCCATGTCTGTTCCTCCTCTCCCAGTGGAGAAGGACAGAGCGGTGTCTTTCAGTATGGCTCCCTCCCTTCTCTCCTCCATTCTGGCTCTAAGTGGGGTCACGGTCGCAGTACCGCAGTGATACTTTTCATTAGCTAAGTGCAACTGGGGAAGAGTAACATGGGTTGTGATTTACTAGACCTGCTGTCTAAGCAAACACACACACTCATACTCTCTCAATTCAATTCTCTCTCTCTGTCTCTCTGTCTGTCTGTCTCTCTCTCTCTCTCTCTGTGTCTCTCTCTCTCTCTCTGTCTCTCTCTCTCTCTCTCTCTCTCTCTCTCTCTCTCTCTCTCTCTTATGTTGTGTTGTGTTGTTTTATGTTGTGTTGTTTTATGTTGTGTTGTGTTGTTTTATGTTGTGTTGTTTTATGTTGTGTTGTGTGGTGTTGTGTTATGTTGTGTTATATTATGTTATGTTGTGTTGTGTTGTTTTATGTTGTGTTGTGTTATATTATGTTGTTTTATGTTGTGTTGTGTTGTTTTATGTTGTGTTGTGTTGTTTTATGTTGTGTTGTGTTATGTTGTGTTATATTATGTTATGTTCTGTTGTGTTGTTTAATGTTGTGTTGTGTTATTTTATGTTGTGTTGTTATGTTATATTATGTTATGTTGTGTTGTGTTGTTTTATGTTGTGTTGTGTTATTTTATGTTGTGTTGTTATGTTATATTATGTTATGTTGTGTTGTTTTATGTTGTGTTGTGTTGTTTTGTGTTGTGTTATATTATGTTATGTTCTGTTGTGTTGTTTAATGTTGTGTTGTGTTGTTTTATGTTGTGTTGTGTTGTTTTGTGTTGTTTAATGTTGTGTTGTTTTATGTTGTGTTGTGTGGTGTTGTGTTATGTTGTGTTATATTATGTTATGTTGTGTTGTGTTGTTTTATGTTGTGTTGTGTTATATTATGTTATGTTGTGTTGTTTTATGTTGTGTTGTGTTGTGTTGTTTTATGTTGTGTTGTGTTATGTTGTGTTATATTATGTTATGTTCTGTTGTGTTGTTTTATGTTGTGTTGTGTTATTTTATGTTGTGTTGTTATGTTATATTATGTTATGTTGTGTTGTTTTATGTTGTGTTGTGTTGTTTTGTGTTGTGTTGTTTTATGTTGTGTTGTGTTGTTTAATGTTGTGTTATGTTGTGTTTTGTTGTGTTGTTTTATGTTGTGTTGTGCTATGTTGTGTGGTGTTGTTTAATGTTATGTTGTGTTGTGTTGTGTTGTTTTATGTTGTGTTGTGTTGTTTAATGTTGTGTTATGTTGTGTTATGTTATGTAGTGTTGTTTTATGTTGTGTTGTGTTGTTTAATGTTGTGTTATGTTGTGTTATGTTGTTTTATGTTGTGTTGTGCTATGTTGTGTGGTGTTGTTTATTGTTGTGTTGTGTTGTGTGGTGTTGTTTAATGTTATGTTGTGTTATGTTGTGTGGTGTTGTGTTGTTTTATGTTGTGTTGTGTTATGTTGTGTGGTGTTATTTACATTGACGGCCATCCCTCATCTGGAGGGATGGCCATAATGTGATACTTGTTTTGATACTGCTAGAATACGTCTGTGGCAGAGAGATCAGTGTACCCTCTCCAGAGTTGAACTCTACAGTGTCAGTGTCTTGATGGGCCTAGTGTGTCTACTGTACATTGTGCGTGGCTTTTTCCTCTCTCTCCTCTTTTCTCTCTCTCCTCTCTTTCCTCTCTCCTCTCTCTCCTCTATCCTCTTTCTCTTCTCTCCTCTCTCCTCTCTCTCCTCTCTCTCCTCTCTCCTCTCTTTCCTCTCTCCTCTCTCCTCTCTCCTCTCTTTCCTCTCTCCTCTCTCCTCTCTCCTCTCTCCTCTCTCTCCTCTCTCTCCTCTCTCTCCTCTCTCCTCTCTTTCCTCTCTCCTCTCTCCTCTCTCCTCTCTTTCCTCTCTCCTCTCTCCTCTCTCCTCTCTCTCCTCTCTCTCCTCTCTCTCCTCTCTCTCCTCTATCTTCTCTTCTCATGAACCAGGTGCTGCCAACTGTCAGGGGCCTGGAGGGGATGGAGGGCAGAGGAGGTTACTTCCAGGCCATGGCACACACTCAAACACTCACTCTCTCTTTTTCTCATCCCCCCACTCTCTCTCTCTCTCTCTCTCTTTTTCACATCCATCTCTGTCTCTCTCTCTGTCTCTCTCTCTCTCTCATGCTTTCTTTTGCTCTCTCTTTTTCACATCCCTCTCTCTCTCTCTCTCTCTCTCTCTCTCTTTCTCTCTCTCTCTCTCTTTCACATCCCTCTATCTCTCTTGCTCTCTCTCTCTCTTTTTCACATCCCTCTCTCTCTCTCTCTGTCTCTCTCTCTGAAGGTACAACTCACAGATGCTCTCTGGCAGCAGTACAAGCCTCCTGTCATGAAGACACTTGTGTGTGCCTGTAGAAGTGTGTGTGTGCTCGTACCTGTGTGTGTGTCAAAGTGTGTGATCGTACCTGTGTGTGTGTGTGTGTGTCAGTGTGTGTGTTTGTACCTGTGTGTGTTTATATGTGCGTTTGCTGTAGTGGGCCCATCCATCATCTCAGGGCTTGACGGGACGCGGCGACCCTAGTTGCCGTGGCAGCAAGGAAGCCATGGCACCTGGCTGTGACACAACTGGTTGCGTGTGATTGGTGGAGCCAGCGGTTTTCAGCCAGGTCCTCTTTAACATAAGGGCTTTAAAGTCACACTGAGGTGATCCATGGCTGTTAAAGACTTAATGGCCAGCGAGCAGCTGCCAGTATCCCAGACAGCCCCAGACAGCTGCCAGTATCCCAGACAGCCCCAGATGTGCGGTTGGAGTGAGTTTCATTCCAGAACAGGTTGCTTGCCTCCCTTCTAGCCTTGTTCTCCTACCCTGTTAGGTCAAATCTGCAAAGAGTACTGAACAAGGAAATTAGGGAGAGGTCTACTTTTAAAACTTTGTCCTCAAAATAATTATAGACAGCAAAGCCCACCGGTCAACTTACCAAGCAAAACATGGTTTCAGACAGAGTGACAGACATAAACTGAACTCAGCTCCAAGGTGACCAGGTAGTCTTAGGAACAGACAAATAAACCTGGTCTATCCACTTTGGCCAACTTTGTCCTCACCACCCACCCAATCCTGTACTGTTTCTATAAAACCTCTAGCCTCAGCTAGATGGAGCAGGGGGAGACTGCATGGCTGAAGAGGTCTGTCTGGGAAAGGGGAACACCTAGTCAACTGAATGCGTTCAACTGAAATTTGTCTTCCGCATTTAACCCAACTCCTCTGAATCAGAGAGGTGCAGGGGGCTACTTTAATCGACATCCACGTCGTCGTTACCCAGGGAGCAGTTGTTGTTGGGGGTTAAAGGTAAAACGGCAGATGTTTCCACCTTGGCGGCTCAGGGATTCAAACCAGCGACCTTTCGGTTACTGGCCCAACAATCTTAACCGCTAGGCTACCTGCCTGCTGGTGGAGCTGGGGGAGACTGCGTGGCTAAAAAAAAGGGACTGGTGTACTGTTCATCTGGATGGGTGTAACAGCATTACAATAACACAAGACTGATTCCACTCCATCAACAGACCTGGGGAAGAAAGGTCTGTTTGTTAGAGTGGCAGTGTGTGTGTGTGTGTGTTTCGTCGGGTTCCATGTCATTAGTGTGAGTCACTGTGGTTATGTGGCAATGTGACTCACAGTTCTGCAGTGCCAATGGTCACTGCCAGAGTCAGTCTCAGCCAATACCTTTGTCTATTAGCATTACAATTAAGCAATGATTCACACCCTTAGTGGCTAGCTGATAGTTTTGTAGCAGCTAGCTAGTCGTTAGCTTCCCTCTCTGCGGCTCTATGCTGTCAGTGGCTAGCTGTTAGCTTTGCAGTAGCTAGCTAGCTGTTAGCTTCCCTCGCTGCATCTCTATGCAGTCAGTGGCTAGTTTTTAGCCTTCTAACAACTAGCTAGCCTTTAGCTTCCCTCTCTGCGGCCCTATGCTTTGTAGCAGCTAGCTAGCCGCTAGCCGCCCATCTCCATGGCTTTATGCAGATAGTGGATAGCTTTTAGCCTTTTAGCAGCTAGCTAGCTGTTTGCGTTCCTCTCTCTGCAGTCAAGGTCAGTCATCATCCCCCTCTGGAGCTTAGCAGGCGTGTCACTGGGTGACAAAAGCCATTAAGATGTAGGGAGATAGGGGAGCAAAACGCTGAGAAACACACTTTTATAAAAGCTCAGAGCCAAATTGGCTGTGGCACATGGGAGAGAGACAGAGAGAGAGGGAGAAAGAGAGGGGGGGGGGGGGCAGTAGGGAGAGGGATGGGGAGGGGACTGCTACTCCAGACTCAGAGCTCACAGACAGTGAGGCTATTATGGCTTTCATCAGAACCAGGCTAGGGCCGGGACGATACCCGCGTGTGTGTGTGTGTGTGTATGTGTTCTTTAGAAAAACAGCCCTAATGTTGGAAACAAACATCATTGATAGCACACAATGTTTTACATACAGCAGGTTTTTAAAGGACCAAAGAGTTTATTCTGCTTCGTGTTTTCATTTTTGCCATGGAAAAAATATCCCGAAAAAGTATCGTCACAGCCCTAAACCAGACCCAACCCAGTAGTTTCTGGACTGCATTCAGTAGACTCTTGTACTGTATTGTGTGTCGTATCATTGGGTGTAAAGCAGCTCAGTCGTTTGGAGGCTAAACAGAGTTTTTTTGTAGCGTTTCTAGAGATTATCTCTCCTCAGGCTGCACTGAGGCAAGGCTGCCTGCTCATCTATTTACAGTACAACCCCCCTCACACACACACGCACAGACACACACACACACGCACAGGCGCACGCACGCACGCACGCACACACACACACACACACACACACACACACACACACACACACACACACACACACACACACACACACACACACACACACACACACACACATACGGTTGGTTTCTAGAGATGCTGGGCCCTGTGGCTGCTGTGAGGCCTGTTCCTCCTCTCGTCGTCATGAATTAATCATTTAATAAGACAACTTCAAAGAGGAAACATCCTGTGCTGGAGAATGGGCTGGGCTGCTACTGCTGCTACTACTAACTATGACACTCCCACACACTGCTTCACACTCTACGTGTGTGTTTGTGCGGGTGCATGTAGTGTGTAGTGTGTGTGTGTGTGTGTGTGTGTGTCCAACCAGTAGCAAACGCCTTCTCCTCTTTTGTTTCCTTAAACACACAAGCCTGTGTATTGATTATATTCATTACAGAAACGCTGAAGGCTGTCGATAGAGTTACCATTCACTTGATCATTTTATAATATGAATTGTTGATCTTATCCAGGTCTTCTCCTCCCTGACCTCTTCCTCTCTCTATCTCCCCTCAGCCTGAGGAGTTGGAGAGTGTCCACACACACAATTTCAAGCTTAAGCCCTTCAAGAAAGTCAAGAGCTGTGATGTGTGTCAGCAGGCCATCACCAAGGATGGGCTCATCTGTAAAGGTGAGTGGATGGATGGGAAAGTCTCTCTCTCTCCCTCTCTCCCCCTCTATCCTCCCTCCTTCTCTCTTTCCCTCTCCCCCTCTAGCCTCCCCTCCTCTCTCTCCCTCTCGCTCCCCCTATCCTCCCCCCTCTCTGTCTCTCTCTCTCTCTTATGAAAAGCTACCTCTTTCCCACAGAGAGCAGTTGACAAACCTCCGTCCAGTAAGCCCAGAAGCAGTCGAGGGGAGTCTGGTCTGGGCTCAGTTTGAGGGCTTTGGCAGAGGCTTTGCTGTTAAAATTAGCCTTGCTGCTGCTGCTGCATTAGCCCAGATAAGAGAGGGAGAAAGAAAGAGGGAGAGATTGGTTGGTGTAGAGAGGGGGAGAGGGGATGAGAGAGAGAGAGAACAAGAGAGAGCGAAAGAGAGAGATTAGGAAATTATGCTGCGACAAATATTGTATATTATGATCTTTGCTGGTAACATCCTCTGGATCTTTCTAAGCTGTCAGAGCTGCCAGTGTTTCCAAACAAAAGGCTAGAGTCACATGATCCTCGGAGAATTCTGCAGCCTCTTCCTGTCGCCGTCTGTGGTTGCCAGGAAGTGTTGCTATGGCCCCTCACAATGGGAGCCATCCTCCACTGACGCAGGGTGGCGTGTGGCCAGAGACAGAGAGACATGCACGCACGCACACACGCACGCACACGCACGCACACACACACACGCACACAGGTGCGCACATACATCCCGAGACAAGTAAGGATGAATGTTGACGTTTTCTGCATATACAATAGAACTAGATAAACAGTCAAACCCCCATTAAATATAGTGCTGCAATATAGCAAAGCATTTCTACCCAGGTCTCAATATGATTAGCGTCATCTGTTGGCCGTAAAGAGTCTGTGTGTTTAATATTCCTATAATAAGCCTGTATGTTTGCTTTACACTCAGTCAGGCTCAATGTGCAATGCAGTCCTTAGGATTTCATTATAGCCTTGTCAGCAGTAGACTACTGTATCCTGGCTTGGTGATGAGTACCTGGGGAACACACACACACACACACAACACACACACAGCATGTATGCACACACACACGCAGGCACACACACAGACACACACTCCACCTGGGGACCACCTGAGCCGGTGGTAGGAAGCAGGTGTGTGGGGTCAAAGGTCATCACATGGCCACCTCACTTCACAACATGGCCTCCGTCACCCCCTGCCCACACACACTGCTCAGAGAGGACACGCGCGTGCTTGCAGCCTTACGCGCACACACTAACCATCAACTATGTATCAAGTAAATATAATGACCTGCAATCATACTTGTACAATCTTAAACAACAACCGACATGTGTATGACATTGTTGCACCTAATAAAATGTACTAATTGATCATGTTTCTAAGCAGTTTATAGGCAGAATAGTGGGACTGTGATGTTGACTGTCTCCTGCCACATGGGGGCAGCACAGAGGTGTTTAACAGCCCAGGGAAGGTTGCCAGGTCTGACCCCTGTAGCTCCTCTTAATTCCATCTCTCCTATAAAAGCCCTGCTCTCCTAACAAGGTAAAGAGCTGGCCTTTTCCCACCCAATATGGCAGTCATCTGAGGCTAATGCAGCCTCACAGGAGTGTGTTTATATCTGTGTGTGTGTGTGTGTGTGTGTGTTATGTGTGTGTATCTGTGTGTGTGTGTGTGGATGTATCCGTGTGTGTATCTGTGTGTGTGTGTGTATCTGTGTGTGTGTGTGTATGTGTGTGTGTGTGTGTGTGTGTGTGTGGTTATTCAGGACAGTTCCAACAGGTAGCAGCGTCTGAGAGAAAGCCAAGTCCTCAGGTCAGAGAGAATAGAATAGTATGTGGTTCAACATGTGACCTTAAACTAACACCATGTTTTCTGCTGTCTTTCAGTGTGCAAGCTGGGCATCCATAAGAAGTGTGAGGTGAAGGTAAGGAAGCCATGAAATCTTTTCTATTTTAATATCCTTGGGCTCCAGAGGAGAGTCAGAAGGGTGGTATTTTGGCAGAGCCAAACAAATGGAACCAAAAAGGAAATGTTGTGTTTGTTAGGAGGAAGCAGTCATCTCAGAGAGGCAGCTGTGCCTGTTTCACCCTGGCAGCACGTGTTTTGCAGCACACGCGGACAGACACGCACGCACACAGATACACACTCACTCGTACACGCACGCACACAGACGCACACTCACTCACTCATACACACAAACACACACGCACGCAAACACACACACAAACCCAGCCCCAGCCCTTGCCCCCATCCCCCTGGAAACAAGTGACGATGCCGTGGAAGAGGAAGAACACATGGAGAGAGGGAAGGAGAGAGAGAAAGAGAAGGGAACGGCGGAGGAGGAAAACGTCGGAGTGCTAGATTATTTTGGTTTTCAGATTTGTAACTACGGAGGTGGTAACTGAAGAGGAGCTCTGTCTCTTTCTCTCTCCCTCACACCCGCCTGGCAGCCATTACTACAATGGTAGTGCTGCTTTGAGTGGATGAGAGTACCAAGCTTGTTGGACCATCTAATGCCACCTCCGTACCCCCCTGTCCTCCCTCCCCCCCACCTCCGTCCCTCCTTACCTCCTGTTAACGAGAGGTTGCGACACACGCAAGGGTTCCCACCCCTATGGGGGTAGGTCACCAGGGAGTGATTGGGTCGCCCCTGTTCAAATCCCCCCCCCCCCCCTCGCCCAAATCTCCCTTCAGAAACTATACCACAAATGAATCAGTCTGTTTATTTATCGAAGGGTTACTAGAGAAACCAGAGTTTTGTATTCCCCAAACATCCTGAAGAAAATGAGATCAATGAGGCATTGAGTCAAAGAGAGAAGGACAACAGTCAGTGAAACCTGGAATCGTTCATATCCTCATAGTGGTATGTTCTACGGAGGAATTCAACGGTTTGTTTGTGAAAACAAACTCACAATGTGTTCATAGTCCTAATTACAGGTTGGGACCAATGATCCCTGTGTAGGACCTCTGCATACACTCTTAGAAAAGCAGCCGATATCTAGAATCAATAAGGGTTCTTCGGCTGTCCACATAGGAGAACACTTTGAAGACACAGATCTGGGATCAGCGTACCGTCCTCATGATCATAACCTTAACAATTAGAAGGGACAATTTAAAACTGAGCTTAGAGCAGTGCTCTGCATAGTCGTTATCTTTACAGCAAGTTGCTTGCTTGCCGAACTGAACTATGTATCCTGTAGATGCTGCAGTGAGAGTCTCACAGGCGAAGGTTGGCTGGCTGTTAATGTTAGGTTAATGGGTAACATTGAATCTATGAGATGACTATGTCCCTTAAGAAAATAGCCATACTATATCACAGTAAGAGGAAAGAGATAGAAGGTGTGAGAGAGAAACAGTGTGTGTGAGAGAGAGACAAGAATAGTGAGAGGGAGAGAGGGAGAGAGAGAGAGAGAGAGAGAGAGATAGATAGATAGATAGATAGATAGATAGATAGATAGATAGATAGATAGATAGATAGATAGATAGATAGATAGATAGATAGATAGATAGATAGATAGATAGATAGATAGATAGATAGATAGATAGATAGATAGAGAGCAAAAGAGAGAGAAACAGAGAAATAGAGAGAGAGAGAGAGCAAAAGAGAGAGAAAGCGAGAAATAGAGGGAGAGAGAGCAAAGACAGAGTAAGAGAGAAATAGAGAGAGAGAGGGAGCAAAAGAGAGAGAAATAGAGAGAGAGAGAGCAAAAGAGAGAAACAAGGGTGAGAGTGAGAAGGAGAGAAGAAGAGAGAGAGAAAGACAAATGGAGAGAGAAAAAGAAGGAGAGATAGACTGTTTAAAAGAGAGATGCTGAAATCAGTAGAGTTCTTTAGCTAACTAACCGGAGCCAAACAGATTCTAATCATAGATCTTGGAAAGAACTGAGTGTTTGAGCACGGTGGATTTCATCAACAATTACAGTCCCTTGGACGGACTTTATCCCTTTAATTCTGTTACTGCCCTTATCCCTGTGTTGGCTTAGCTAAGGCAAAACATTTATGTTAGCTTAATCCGCTGAAATGACCGCTAGATGAAAATAAATGGAACACAATGTTGTGTAGGCGCGCTCATCGTCTCAGACCATAAACCACGGAAAAGCAAATAGCCTTAATGCAAACATGACCGTGGACTAAGGCTGATGCCCATGCTTTCTTTAGCTGACTCGGTGTTGACCTTGTTCAGTAAACATGTCATGAAATACGAGGCTTTCTGTGATCAGGAAGACTTGGGGAGTGCTTATGCTAATCTTCAGCGTTTCTTCTATCTTGATGTATACACAGTGTCCTGAGACTACGGCTTTCATTTACTTTCTCTCCTCATTTCACAACAATGTTATCTCGCTCTCATTTCACATTGCTGGAACATCTCTGCAACGTTCCTCTAACTTTGAACGGTAATAGAAAAGCAATGAAGACATCAAAGCTGCTGCATGTCCCTCAGTTTAAGAGAGACGTACCAGAACACAACATCTGAACAACTCCACAGACAATGAATAACCCAGTAGATACCCTCTAGCTACACTGCTGACAGGCAGACAGGGACTAATCGCCATGCTACCCCCCATAGTTATAACTTGGATTAATATGTTTTCCTTTCCCTTTAAACACAAACCAACCGACTGTCTATCCATTGATCTATGTTGTTGAAACCGCAAAGGCGCTCTGGTTTCGGTCGTAGTGACTCGTTCCTGACCGTCCATGTTTTGGGGGTGAGGGCTGTGTTGTTCTGCTGCTATAGACAGAGGAACTGTAGTGACCCTTTGGTGTTTGTTATGGTTGTCGATGTGTAGGTGGTTGGTCTGGAGTGTGTTATGTTGTGGTCTGGGGGTTTGACAGAGCTGGAGATGAGGCTGAAAGGCTTGGAGACAGTAGCTGTGCACGGCCCCAAAAAGGTGGTCAAGTCTTGGGGCCTCAAAGTGCAGTCTTTTTTCTCTTTTGTTGGCTTTGTGGCCCGCAACTTTAAGCCCTGTGAATTCTCGTGTGACCCACCAACAAATTCAAAAAACATGTTTCAAGCCGCAACCCATTCCTAAGCTATGAGTTAAGACAGTGGTTCCCAACCAACTAGGATCTCTGGAGGTCTTGGCCTATCCACAGGGGCTACTTGAGAAGACTCATAAGACCGTTAGGACTTCTGGTAAAATGCACACGAGGGGGTGCTCAGTAAAATTCAATTGGTGCAACAGTAACCGAAAAAGGTTGGGGACCACATAGCTAAGAGAACATGGTTTCAGACTACCAGTTGGCCCTGATCCCATCATTGGGGAATGGGAGGCTCTGCTCCAAAGCAGAGAGAGGGGACAGTGACAACAATGTGTCTTCTGTACTGCATGACCTATCATGTAATATCCACCCAAACACAGCTGGACTGTATGTCCTACTAACCTAGCCCTGAGCTGTCTCACAGCTACTAAAACACTAGCCAAACATCTACACTACAGGAGATAGATTAGGCTAGCAGACAGATTGGCCATGCACGTTACATAGTATGCTAGTATGGATAGTATTGTGATACAGTGCAGAAGTCACTGTGGTTGTATGAGACATGACCAGTCAATAATAGGTTTGATGAACAAACCCTCAGCTATACTGAAACCTAGTGGGTTTCCCACATCTCAGAATGACTTTCCAGCTGGCTCTGTTCCTGCTGCTTCTGAACCCCATTCCCACTGCCGTTCCCTCACTACTCTATTACTGTCCTGTCATGGAAAAGCTTTCTGGAATGCTGCTGCCGTGCTGTGGGATGTTGGGTTGGAGTCGCCAGACTTGGTTTGGCGTTGAGGGTTAGGGGAGGGGAAGGGGGAGGAGGGAGAGAAGAGAGAAGAGAGAAGAGAGAAAGGGTAGGTTTTGGCCATGTCTCTGGCTCGCTTTCCAACCAGACCCTGAAGCTGTCGTCTCCACTCACCCCACTCACTCAGTCTTACTCTCAAAACATGCTGTTTTTGTGCTAAGTCTTGATGATATGCTTTGAGATATTATCATAGTAAAACAGTTGATCTCATTGACACACATCCTGTGTTTTTCAGTTCATATTTGGCTTGGGAAATGGAGCTGTTGCTTTCCACTACACGGGGTACACAGTAGTGACACAGTATACAGGTTAGCGCTCATTACCGGTTACCGCTAGCTGTTTACGTACCAGACACTGGCAGACCATTGCTGCCTGAAAAGAACCCAGTGTTCCAGTAATCAGGTCTGTAAACTTCCTCCAGTCGTCAGTGCTGATAGTTGTTGGATGCAGTCCAGGGGTTTATAACGAGACGTCTAGGAAATGACTTGTGGCCGTGATCCATGGGTGGACCAGCTAACCGACCGAGCCGAGCCGGGTGTGTGACTGTGACTGTTACTGGGCCTTCACATTGTGTTAGTGTGAGAGATGGAGCAGGGTGATGTTTTCCTGCTTCTTGGAATTGTGAAGTCGACTCCACTATTGTTATGAGTTCTAAGAACCCTCGAAGGGATTCTAGTTTCCCGAGTGCCACTCTAGGGATCCATTCTGACAGCAACTAAAATACAGAGATGTTAAAAAAAACAGTGGCAAAACACTACAAATACTCAACATGACACTTGATTCATAACAAGTTTAGGATACCGCAGATTGCCTTCTGTTAACTTGAAACCTGCATAAGTTGTTGACTTCTCAGTTGTAAGGTTTTGATAGTGACTGTAGTAGTATTGAATTGTAGTCATTTTTGCGCTGTCAAAACATTGCCTGAACAATTCTATCTAGACCAAAACACCAACTCTGCTGCTTCTAGAATGAGATTCCACTGTAAAGTCATACACGCTTGCTGCCTCTCCTTTTAGAAACAGTCAGGTTCTTCTGTCATTCCAAGAAAAATACAGCAGTTGGAAATAATCACCACAAGACGAGTCAGGCGGTCGCGTTTGATCTTTATTTGGCCACAAATCAATCTAGGGATTACTGATCTACTGCTTACATAACCATAACATTAAGATGAGCTCCGAGCAGATAATTGGCTATCGAGGAGGGAGAAATGGATTTATTAGAGACAGAATTTAGAAAAAAATACAACACTTCGTGGGCAGTCATGAAATGTAGGAAATCTGTAATGACTTTGTCAATGACTTGTTTTGTTCTGTTAATGTGTCTGAGAATGTCTGAGAATATACAAATGAAGGATCTTAATTTGAGCCTGCAGGAAAATAATAAATGTGAATTATTATGTGAATTTAATTTAATGGACATTTTTGTAGTGGTTGATACATTTTTCTAAAGGGAAAATCAAGTCTGAAATTTAAAAGTGGAAATTACAAACTTCAGAAACCTTTTTAAACCTCAAATACACTACAAGTTTTTTTCTTCCTTCTGTTCTCCTGCAAAAGGGTGGTCAAATTAAGATCCTACATCTGTATAAGGAAATAATCGTTATTTGGCCCATACTCTGGTCTTTGTTGAGTGTCCAGGGGCCACACGGAGGCACTTGAGGTCTGTCTGTATTGCCGCTTTTGGCCATTTCACCTCAGAAAGAGTGCATAGACACAGAGGAGAAGACAAACATGACCAAGGCCTTTAACACTGACGGAGAGGGAAGGAGAGTGAATGGGTGGGTTGTCAGGTAGAATGAGAGATAGGGGTGGAGAGAAAGAGAGATGGAAGGAGAAAGGGAGATAGTGAACTAGAAAGTGAGAGAGAAGGAAAGAGGGGAGAGAGATAGAGAGAGTGAGAAAGTGAGAGAGAGAGAGAGAGAGAAAGAGGGGAGGGAGATAGAGTGAGAAAGAAAGCGAGAGAGAAAGATAGATAGCAAGAAATCGAGACAGAGAGAGAGGAGAGATGAGGACACACTCCTTGCTTCTACAGAAGCCACTCTGTTTCCCAGGCACAAACATGCCACTTCAAAGGGCTATCACACAGTGTCGCCATGGCAACAGCCTTCACTGGCATAGATATACAGGAGATAGATTGGACTAGCAGACAGACGGTATGGCAGAGATATACGGGAGATAGATTGGACTAGCAGACAGACAGTATGGCAGAGATATACAGGAGATAGATTGGACTAGCAGACAGACAGTATGGCAGAGATATACGGGAGATAGATTGGAATAGCAGACAGAGAGTATGGCAGAGATATACAGGAGATAGATTGGATTAGCAGACATATGGTAGATGGAAAGAGGGGAGTGAGATAGAGTGAGAGAGAAAGAAAGCAAGAGAGAAAGATACAGAAGATAGATTGGACTAGCAGACAGACGGTATGACAGAGATATACAGGAGATATATTGGACTAGCAGACAGATAGTATGGCAGAGATATACAGGAGATAGATTGGACTAGCAGACAGATGGTAGATAGAGAGGGAGGGAAAGAGGGGAGTGAGATAGAGTGAGAGAGAAAGAAAGCAAGAGAGAAAGATACAGGAGATAGATTGGACTAGCAGACAGATGGTATGACAGAGATAAACAGGAGATTGATCGGACTAGCAGACAGACAGTTTGGCAGAGATATACAGGAGATAGATTGGACTAGCAGACAGACAGTATGGCAGAGCTATACAGGGCGTAGATTGGACTAGCAGACAGATGCTATTGCAGAGATATACTGGAGATATATAGGACTAACAGACAGATGGTATGGCAGAGCTATACAGGAGATAGATTGGACTAGCAGACAGACTGTATGGCAGAGCTATACAGGAGATAGATTGGACTAGCAGACAGACTGTATGGCAGAGATATACAGGAGTTAGATTGGACTTGCAGACAGAATGTATGGCAGAGATATAAAGGAGATAGATTGGGCTAGCAGACAG
Source organism: Salmo salar (assembly GCF_965601325.2). Lineage (NCBI taxonomy): Eukaryota > Metazoa > Chordata > Actinopteri > Salmoniformes > Salmonidae > Salmo > Salmo salar. Next base: position 77,768,035 of record NC_138306.1, on the reverse strand, counting down.
ACTGTATGGCAGAGATATACAGAAGATAGATTGGGCTAGCAGACAGACTGTATGGCAGAGATATACAAGAGATAGATTGGGCTAGCAGACAGATGGTAGATAGAGAGGGAGGGAAAGAGGGGAGTGAGATAGAGTGAGAGAGAAAGAAAGCAAGAGAGAAAGATACAGGAGATAGATTGGACTAGCAGACAGATGGTATGACAGAGATAAACAGGAGATTGATCGGACTAGCAGACAGACTGTTTGGCAGAGATATACAGGAGATAGATTGGGCTAGCAGACAGACTGTATGGCAGAGATATACAGAAGATAGATTGGGCTAGCAAACAGACTGTATGGCAGAGATATACAGGAGATAGATTGGGCTAGCAGACAGACTGTATGGCAGAGATATACAAGAGATAGATTGGGCTAGCAGACAGACTGTATGGCAGAGATATACAGGAGATAGATTGGGCTAGCAGACAGACTGTATGGCAGAGATAGACAGGAGATAGATTGGGCTAGCAGACAGACTGTATGGCAGAGATATACAGGAGATAGATTGGGCTAGCAGACAGACTGTATGGCAGAGATAGACAGGAGATAGATTGGGCTAGCAGACAGACTGTATGGCAGAGCTAATAGCCGGGTAAAGGGCCGATGACTGATGGTATAATCTACCCTCCCAGCTTGTCTGGAGGGAAAGCACCAAGTTCACCCAGAGTGCATGAAATCTAAATCTACCCCAAAGGAGATCAAGCACCAGCAAGCACACGAAAATCATCTCAAGTATCCTAAATAATTTCCTATTTATGGTTCCTGCTGAGATACCTCTTAAGGCTGGATCCTGGCTAGAAACATTGGTTTCATTGATCTGGCTTTATCTCAAGACAAACGGAAAAAGTGTTGGAAAAGGTGGCTCACAATGCATGAATGTTTGGATAACACAAAACCAGCTCTTCTTCCTATTCAAACATTCAACCAGCCACCCAGTGTTTTACATTACATTCTGTTGAATTATTTACCTGCCTGTACACCAACAGCGCTGATTTCCAACCTGAAATAGAAGAATACATTCTCTCAGATCTACAGCGTGCTGCGTAGATGCAGAGGAATGTACACACACAGTGCACCTGGGACTGACTGTGTGCTGTAGAACCAGCTAAAGCATGGTCATGAGTGGAACTGGCTCTGAGCCTGACAACTCATGTTTAACCTGTACGCTGAGAATGTGATGATAGAGAGAGAGATAGAGGGTAGAGCGAGAGAGAAAGAGAGAGAGTGAGAAAAGACAGTGAGAGAGAGGTAGAAATAGACAGGGAGGTGGAGAGACAGAGAGAGAGAAGGAGAGATAGAGAGAAAAATAGAGCGAGAGAAAGAGAGACAGAAACAGAGACTGATATGAGGAAAGAAGGAGGGATTTAGAGTGTTCTGTCAATCACATTCCAAGCCCCCCCCCATCCTGTTAAGGAAGTCCTGCTTTTCATACACTAAGCACATAGCTACCTCTTTCCATCATAAGCATGCGTGTGCATCAACAGAGGAAAAACCAAAGGGGGGAAGAAAAAGGAAGAGAGAGAACGAGTGTGTATGTGTGTGAGAGAGAGAGAGAGAAAGCCACAGAGAGAAAGAGAGAGAAAGCCAGAGAGAGAGAGAGGGAGAGAGAGAGAGAGAGAGAGAGAGAGAGAGAGAGAGAAAGCCAGAGAGAGATAACATAGATTATGTAAAGGTCAAGCTGCAGGCATGAGGGAAGAACAGAACACAACAGTGGGTTCTAGTCCCAGTCTGCATCCAGAGCTCTCTCTCTGTTCCTCCTCTCTAGTTTAGGGTACTGCAGTCAGAAGAATCCTGGAGCCTTGGCCTTATATAGTGTGTTTTCAACTTTGTTGGCCGCAGACGGATTGAACAGAAGCCAGCGGCATTAAGTGTGGATCCTGGAGAAGTTGAGAGGTGTGTGCGTACACACACACGCTTGTGCACGTGCTTGTGCACACACGCACAGATTCACTGGCTTGCTGGTCTGGCACGCGTTTGGGATTACTCCTGTTGTTTTGAGCAGAGGGGGGACAGACAGTGGAGAGTGTCTCTATTTGGTATCTGGAGGGAGAGAGACAGTAGAGAGGGGAGAGAGAGAACGAGGGAGAAGGAGGGAAGAGGAGAGGGAAGGAGAGAGAAAGTGAGAGAATTCCATCGTTGAACAGGTAAGAGAGCTGGCTGTACAGTGTCCTCTAATGTTATGGATTGATTGATTGATATTGTGTTCTGTTTTGGCTTGTTGGGTGGAAAGCTCATTCTGAGATAGTCTTAGGTGTCAAAATCAATAAACATAAGTTCTCTTTGTCTTCATCTGCCAAAAGACAGTCAGGAGCTGGAAGATGTTTTACATTGTAACTACTTACAATCAATGTCCCTTGTTGTATTTATATTGCATGTAGATTTCTAATAAGAGGTACTTGATGTACTTGAAAAAAACAATCAAAAAATGTATTGCCATTTCAGACGTAAATCAATGCATATCATGTAACTAAACTATGAGTGTGTCGGCTGATATGGTCGGCTACTGTCCTTCAGTACATAAGAAGTAGTTAGTGCGCCAGCCACACTGTGTTCTGCACGTTTCCCATGTGTTACGCTGTAGTCCTGGGAAAGTGGCTCTCTGGGGAGCTGGCTAGAGTTCCTTTGAGTCTCGCTCTGCTTTCATGTCCCGAGCGGAGGTATTTTGTGACTGGTCTGGAGGAGAGTGGAGCTGGCGGAGGTAGAGTGGTGGCTGTGGCCATGTTTCGCCTTTACTGTAACCAGTGGCTGACAGGACGGACAAATCTACCGCTGAAGCTACAGTATAACGATAGGTCAACCCGGAGGTGTGGGTGAGTGGGGGGGGGTGTTTGTGTATGTGTGTGTGTGTCATGTATGTGCCAGACAGATACAGAACTAGAATCCGGCCTCTACCTTCTGTGATTTTACTCTCTTTTTCTCTGCCTTGTAGTCTCCTTTAAGTCTCCATCTCTAGAGAACATTCCCTTGTCCCCTGTCTTCCTCTCTCTCTCCCTGCCCTCCCTCCTCCCTTTTTCCCTGACTGACACTTCTAAGTGAGGATGTTGACTGATGATCACCGTCATTCCCCTTTGACCCTGGGCTAACACGGGGAGGGGCAGTTATAAGCGGGAGGTCAAAGTGTCGCAGGCCATTAAATCTTCTCTCTGTTCTAGCAGTCAAAACAAGACAGAAGACTCCTGTTTGTTATGGTTGAGCTGTAACACATTTTGGCGGATGGAAAGACATTTCCTAATGTTTACCTGTCCAGGGTGTTATGTGGTTGTGAAGCATGAAACAGCAATAAAACATATTTTTTGGTGTCAGTTCAATTTAAATTCGATCAATCTGAGAGAAAGAAATAGGTGGCAGTTTCATAAAACCCATTCTGTACAAATTCTTTATTACCATAGACAAGCTACTAAATGTCATTTTCTCCTCCAAACACTTAGACCGAAACACTTACCAATTGACACTGCGAAAGCCCTTCCAATTCAGAATTGCACCTCAGGCATTTTCATTTTCATCAGTCACCATTAGTCCAGAGCAGAAAATTCCCCACCGCTTTCCTCAGCACTTCCAGAAAACCTCTTACCCTGCCAGAACAGCCTTAAATCAATGGTTCCCACCATCTCTTCCTCCAACATTAGATGCTGTGAGTGAATAATGGCTGTGGACTGGCTTCTTTCCAGATAGATCCGTTCCTTTGCACAACGGTTTCTCCTCTCTTCATCCAAATCCCTCTCTTTACCTTTAAACTGGTTTTCCTCGTGCCTAACTCTGTAACGCCTCCTCATTGGATGCCTCGGAGCAGCCAAACTTCACCAAACCGTCCGGAGACAGACTAGACTAGAGGAACGATGTGTATTGAACAGCATCTGGCCCATGATGAGTCTACAGAGGTTGTGAATGAGTATTTGTTGAAGTAGATGCTTTAGAGATGAAATCAGACATTTTCATGTGATGTTTGTTTAATATTCTAACATGTATGTGACATTGAATGCAGCTGACTGAGAGAGAACCGTGAAAATACTCCCTCCTCAAAGTGCAGCTAAGTTGGCTTCATTAGTAGTATTTGTTGTATAGTGTAGCTACGGTCATGTTTTAGTGTGTCTGTCTACATGTGTTGACATTGGCTTGGCAACCCGGACCCTCTGTGCTTTTGTTTTCTAGTCAACAGAACCATTAGTGGTACTCTGAGTGAAAGCATCCCACGGTCAGTTCTGATTCAACATGAACTCTGAGGGATACCTGGCCATGGACCATCCATAGAGCATAGTACTCCTATTAGCTCTGTCCAACTCCGTTCAACTCAGCCACGCAGGCCAGTAATGACGATAACATGCCTGTTTAAGACCTCCAATAGCGATTCTGCGGAGATGTGATCCCTTTGTGTGGTCATTATGAAGCTCTCCTCGTTATGAAACTCCAGTTGTCTTCCACATCAGAGGTTTTCAACCTGCGTCCAACGCTAGCCACATATTCTATTCATCTATTTCTTCTGGAGAAGGATATTCAGTGCTTATGACGGTATGGCAGTGGTTTTGGTTGAATGTTGGATCCATAGAAGGTATGAGAGGTTAGCCGTAGGCAGCACACCACACTCACCGCTAACTGTGGCTTAACCATGATCCAATGGATCCTGTGTTTCCACACTAATGTTAATGTTGTGTTAATGTTGGGTTAATGTTGTGTTGGGTTAATGTTGTTTTGATGTGTGTTAATGTTGCGTCAATGTTGTGTTATGTTTGTGTTGGGTTAATGTTGTTTTAATGTGTGTTAATGTTGTGTTGTGTTAATGTTGTGTTAATGTTATGTTAATGTTGTGCTACTGCTATGTTCAAGTTGTGTTAATGTTGTCTTAATGTTGAGTTAATGTTGTGTTAATGTTGTGTTGTGTTAATGTTGTCTTAATGTTGAGTTAATGTTGTGTTGTGTTCATGTTATGTTGTGTTAATGTTATGTTTGACAACTGGACGAGCTGGACTGGAGGTGTGTGTATGTACGGCCCTGAAGCATTCTTTCTATGTTATTTCAGGGTTTGTTCCAGACATTTGAAAACACAAAACGACATTGAGACGCTGAACAGATGTTGTTACATCATGATGACTGCTACCTTACTGTACCTGTTACCTTGTGGATGTTTGGTTGTCTAAAGGGTTTTCTTAGGATGGCCCCAACCCTGGTCTGTTCCCACTGACCTCCTGAGAGGGCATGAGGATGGACTTTATACATTACTGAATAAAGTTAATTCACTGAATTGGTGACCTCAACCCTGCCTGGAACCTCTCTAGAGTATGTTCCACTGTTAGTTCTTTCAGAGGTACAACATTATGCTCATGTCTTTCCCATCTGATTTACTGTACATAGTGGGCATGGCTAGGGTATACAGTACACAATGGGTCTAGGCTAGGGTATACAGTACATAATGGGTCTAGGCTAGTGTATACAGTACATAATGGTCTAGGCTAGGGTATACAGTATATAGTGGGTCTAGGCCACGGTATACAGTACATAGTGGGCATGGCTAGGGTATACAGTACATAGTGGGCATGGCTAGGGTATACAGTACACAATGGGTCTAGGCTAGGGTATACAGTACATAATGGGTCTAGGCTAGTGTATACAGTACATAATGGTCTAGGCTAGGGTATACAGTATATAGTGGGTCTAGGCCACGGTATACAGTACATAGTGGGCATGGCTAGGGTATACAGTACATAGTGGGCATGGCTAGGGTATACAGTACACAGTGGGTCTAGGCTAGGGTATACAGTACATAGTGGGTCTAGGCTAGGGTATACAGTACATAATGGTCTAGGCTAGGGTATACAGTATATAGTGGGTCTAGGCCACGGTATACAGTACATAGTGGGCATGGCTAGGGTATACAGTACATAGTGGGTCTAGGCTAGGGTATACAGTACATAGTGGGCATGGCTAGGGAATACAGTACATAGTGGGTCTAAGCTAGGGTATACAGTACATAGTGGGCATGGCTAGGGTATACAGTACATAGTGGGTCTAAGCTAGGGTATACAGTACATAGTGGGCATGGCTAGGGTACACAGTATATAGTGGGTCTAGGCTAGGGTATACATTACATAGTGGGCATGGCTAGGGTATACAGTACATAGTGGGCATGGCTAGGGTATACAGTACATAGTGGGCATGGCTAGGGTATACAGTACATAGTGGGTCTAGGCTAGGGTACACAGTACATAGTGGGCATGGCTAGGGTATACAGTACATAGTGGGTCTAGGCTAGGGTACACAGTACATAATGGGAATGGCTAGGGTATACAGTACATAGTGGGTCTAGGCTAGGGTATACAGAACATAGTGAGCATGGCTAGGGTACACAGTACATAGTGGGAATGGCTAGGGTATACAGTACATAGTGGGTCTAGGCTAGGGTACACAGTACATAGTGGGCATGGCTAGGGTATACAGTACATAGTGGGCATGGCTAGGGTATACAGTACATAGTGGGTCTAGGCTAGGGTATACAGTACATAGTGGGTCTAGGCTAGGGTAGGGTATACAGTACATAGTGGGTCTAGGCTAGGGTATACAGTACAAAGTGGGCATGGCTAGGGTATACAGTACTTAGTGGGTCTAGGCAATGGTATACAGTACATAGTGGGCATGGCTGGAATATACAGTACATAGTGGGTCTAGGCTATGGTATACAGTACATAGTGGGCATGGCTAGAATATACAGTACATAGTGGGTCTAGGCTAGGGTAGGGTATACAGTACATAGTGGGTCTAGGTTAGGGTATACAGTACAAAGTGGGCATGGCTAGGGTATACAGTACTTAGTGGGTCTAGGCTATGGTATACAGTACATAGTGGGCATGGCTAGAATATACAGTACGTAGTGGGCCTAGGCTAGGGTACACAGTACATAGTTGGTCTAGGCTAGGGTATGCAGTATATAGTGGGTTTAGGCTAGTGTATACAGTATATAGTGAGGCTAGGGTATACAGTATTTAGTGGGTCTAGGCCATGGTATACAGTACATAGTGGGCATGGCTAGGGTATACAGTACATCGTGAGCATGGCTAGGGAATACAGCACATAGTGGGTCTAGGCTAGGGTATGCATTACATAGTGGGCATGGCTAGGGTATAGAGTACATAGTGGGCATGGCTAGGGTATACAGTACATAGTGGGCCTAGGCTAGGGTACACAGTACATAGTGGGTCTACGCTAGGGTATACATTACATAGTGGGCATGGCTAGGGTATACAGTACATAGTGGGCATGGCTAGGGTATATAGTACATAGTGGGCCTAGGCTAGGGTACACAGTAAATAGTTGGTCTAGGCTAGGGTATGCAGTATATAGTGAGGCTAGGGTATACAGTATTTAGTGGGTTTAGGCTAGTGTATACAGTATATAGTGAGGCTAGTGTATACAGTATTTAGTGGGTTTAGGTTAGTCTATACAGTATATAGTGAGGCTAGGGAATACAGTATTTAGTGGGTTTAGGCTAGTGTATACAGTATATAGTGAGGCTAGGGTATACAGTATATAGTGAGACTAGTGTATACAGTATATAGTGGGTTTAGGCTAGTGTATACAGTATATAGTGAGGCTAGGGTATACAGTATATGGTGAGGCTAGTGTATACAGTATATAGTGAGGCTAGTGTATACAGTATATAGTGAGGCTAGGGTATACAGTATATGGTGAGGCTAGTGTATACAGTATATAGTGAGGCTAGTGTATACAGTATGTAGTGAGGCTAGGGTATACAGTATATAGTGAGGCTAGTGTATAAAGTATATAGTGAGGCTAGGGTATACAGTAAATAGTGGGTCTAGGCTATTGTATACAGTATATAGTGAGGCTAGGGTATACAGTATATAGTGAGGCTAGTGTATACAGTATATAGTGAGGCTAGTGTATACAGTATATAGTGAGGCTAGGGTATACAGTATATAGTGAGGCTAGTGTATAAAGTATATAGTGAGGCTAGGGTATACAGTAAATAGTGGGTCTAGGCTATTGTATACAGTATATAGTGAGGCTAGGTTATACGGTATATAGTGAGGCTAGTGTATACAGTATATAGTGAGGCTAGGTTTTACAGTAGGAAGCCAGGAAAACTTCTGTACATTCTGTAGATACTATTGATGTACACTTCCAGCAGCCCCAAAGCCAAGGGAGGTTGTTTTCCTAAGTAGCCTTGTAAAGTAGCGTCTAGCGGGAACGAGTGAGAAGGTCGTTAGCTCAATCAAGTTCTCGCCATGATGTCTGGCGTTGCAGATGGGTTTTTATGGCGTGGAAATGGAAAGGCTTGCCTTTAAGCGTTTTGTGTTTGGCTACGGTCAAATAGTGTTGATGGACGTCTATAGAACTGGAAACAGTTGGCTGGGGAAGTGTCGTCATGTTGGAAATACAGCGGCTTGATATTCTCCTGGCAGCATGCTAGTCGTCATTCATCATATGTTTTCCTACTGTGTTACTGCTATGGTTTAACTTTCCCTCCATCTCTCTGCAACCGCAATATCTTATTTTACCATTACAAAAGACCTGCCAGTAATACTCTGATATTCAGAGGAATACATTACATGCTCGATGTCGTATTGAAATGTCCAACATGATTGTACAGGAACTCTCCGTCACAATAACCAACATATTTGTTTACCATTCAAATCAAATAGAAGCCTGGTTAGCTCTATAACTCCATCTGAAGTACTGTTCGGCTTGACGTCCTTATTTGGCTTCTTAGAACCTGAAGTATTTATTTGCCCAGGCAGACTGCCACTACTACTGCAGTTTCTCTTGTGTGGGCAGGCGAAGGCTTCAGGAATCCCAAATGCGGGTCGATCCGCAAGATTCTTTTTCATGGGAGCCAATGAGACGATTTATCTCCCTGACGACATCTCCACTCATACTCACCATTTAGGAGTAGGATGAGGTTTCCCCTAGATGTTGCCTGGATACCCTTTCACATCGCTCTGTCCAACTGATGTTTCTTCTCCGCCATGAGCCTGGATTGGCCTCCCTCCCCGACGAATTCTAGAATGCAAATACATTCTGAACGTTCTGATTGGTTTGAGAAACCAACGGGTTGGGCCAGAGCCGGCCTACATGAGGACGTTATCAACTTTGATTGGTTAGATTTGTTAGAGACAATCCAATCGCAGAGGAATTTGTTTTGTACAACTCCCCTCATTTGGAAGTCACACAAACAACTTCTAGGATGGCAGTTTCCGATTGAATGTATGAAGCGATCGATAGAGCAGCGGAATTAAATTCAGGTTGAGTCGTCAGGCAACCCTAGATGCTTATCTGAGGTCAGTTTTCTGTTCCTCTCCCTAATGCTTCTGGTTAGGGTTTGTGAGAATGTATACTGATCCTAGATCAGTGCCTAACTGCAACTTCTAACAGTATCTGTCATCGTCATAGTTGTTCTGTCTGTGTGGTATTTAGTGGCTATTAATAATTCTGAAGTATAGGAGCAGCCAAGTATGCTGTCTCTTAGCACTGTGTTGTACGGAGCTGAATCTCTCTTAGCACTGTGTTGTATGGAGCTGAATCTCTCTTAGCACTGTGTTGTATGGAGCTGAATCTCTCTTAGCACTGTGTTGTACGGAGCTGAATCTCTCTTAGCACTGTGTTGTATGGAGCTGAATCTCTCTTAGCACTGTGTTGTATGGAGCTGAATCTCTCTTAGCACTGTGTTGTACAGAGCTGAATCTCTCTTAGCACTGTGTTGTACGGAGCTGAATCTCTCTTAGCACTGTGTTGTACAGAGCTGAATCTCTCTTAGCACTGTGTTGTACAGAACTGAATCTCTCTTAGCACTGTGTTGTACGGAGCTGAATCTCTCTTAGCACTGTTTTGTACAGAGCTGAATCTCTCTTAGCACTGTGTTGTATGGAGCTGAATCTCTCTTAGCACTGTGTTGTATGGAGCTGAATCTCTCTTAGCACTGTGTTGTACGGAGCTGAATCTCTCTTAGCACTGTTTTGTACGGAGCTGAATCTCTCTTAGCACTGTGTTGTATAGAGCTGAATCTCTCTTAGCACTGTGTTGTATGGAGCTGAATCTCTCTTAGCACTGTGTTGTACGGAGCTGAATCTCTCTTAGCACTGTGTTGTATGGAGCTGAATCTCTCTTAGCACTGTGTTGTACGGAGCTGAATCTCTCTTAGCACTGTTTTGTATGGAGCTGAATCTCTCTTAGCACTGTGTTGTATGGAGCTGAATCTCTTTTAGCACTGTGTTGTATGAAGCTGAATCTCTCTAAACACTGTGTTGTATGTATATTAATTTCTCTTAGCACTGTTTTGTACGGAGCTGAATCTCTCTTAGCACTGTGTTGTATGGAGCTGAATCTCTCTTAGCACTGTGTTGTATGGAGCTGAATCTCTCTTAGCACTGTGTTGTATGGAGCTGAATCTCTCTTAGCACTGTGTTGTATGGAGCTGAATCTCTCTTAGCACTGTGTTGTAAGGAGCTGAATCTCTCTTAGCACTGTGTTGTATGGAGCTGAATCTCTCTTAGCACTGTGTTGTATGGAGCTGAATCTCTCTTAGCACAGTGTTGTATGGAGCTGAATCTCTCTTAGCACTGTGTTGTATGGAGCTGAATCTCTTTTAGCACTGTGTTGTATGAAGCTGAATCTCTCTAAACACTGTGTTGTATGTATATTAATTTCTCTTAGCACTGTGTTGTATGGAGCTGAATCTCTCTTAGCACTGTGTTGTATGGAGCTGAATCTCTCTTAGCACTGTGTTGTATGGAGCTGAATCTCTCTTAGCACTGTGTTGTATGGAGCTGAATGCTAAATGCTTTCTTGGCGTACAGTACGCTGGAAGGCTGCTTGTTCCAACCTGTTGTAAGCCCACACGTCTGGGTGGTGGGAATTTATGCATTCCTTCACTTCTTTTTCATAACAATCAGAATCCTCAAGCTTGGTTTTGCACAGGGAAAATGGATTTGAGTCAGGCAGTATACAGTATACCTATATTATACACCCAGATAGTTGGAGTTGTGTTCTTTGGGAGAGGAAGCCACTTGTGATGCAGCCAGATCTCTGCTAGGAGTGTGGATATACTGTGCTGTGGAAAGACTCCCCACGAGCAATGCCTTGCTCCACTAAATCCCAGATGAGACACTTTTTTGGGGGTGGGATTGAGAGAAAGGCAGGCTGGTTGGCTAGCTGTCTGGGGGTCTGGTCCTGACTCAGTTCCTTCTAAGACGACCTCGTGACTGGACAGATGAACCCCTCGCTGGACTCTCTCACCCTCTCCTCTACAATAGAGAACTTGTGGTACTTGTGTACCAGGCATGGCATATTTGTTATGGTCAACTCAGACACACCTCTCTCTCCTCTCCTCTCCTCTCCTCTCCTTTGCTGCTTCTGGCTCCCATGCCAGAGGTATGTGTCTGTTCTTCCCTTGGTCCAACGCCATGTATGGGTTTCTCTCTCTCTCTCTCTCTCTCTCTCTCTCTCTCTCTCTCTCTCTCTCTCTCTCTCTCTCTCTCTCTCTCTCTCTCTCTCTCTCTTTCTCCCTCACCAGCACAGAGCCAGAGTGACTCAACAAAACAATATCATTTTACAGGCTTTGGACCTTAAAACAGAGAGAGAAAAACCACTAAGATGGCTGTATAACAGAGGCATCTGGCATGGCTTTGAAAAGTGTGCAGGCGGGTACCTGGGAGGCTGCAGTACTTTTGTCTTCCTTCCAGTCTGAGTGGGTCTAAGCCCGGTAGATCCATATTAGTCCAGTCTGAGTGGGTCCTAAGCCCGGTAGATCCATATTAGTCCAGTCTGAGTGGGTCCTAAGCCCGGTAGATCTATATTAGTCCAGTCTGAGTGGGTCATAAGCCCAGTAGATCTATATTAGTCCAGTCTGAGTGGGTCCTAAGCCCAGTAGATCTATATTAGTCCAGTCTGAGTGGGTCCTAAGCCCAGTAGATCTATATTAGTCCAGTCTGAGTGGGTCCTAAGCCCAGTAGATCCATATTAGTCCAGTCTGAGTGGGTCCTAAGCCCGGTAGATCTATATTAGTCCAGTCTGAGTGGGTCCTAAGCCCAGTAGATCTATATTAGTCCAGTCTGAGTGGGTCCTAAGCCCAGTAGATCTATATTAGTCCAGTCTGAGTGGGTCCTAAGCCCAGTAGATCTATATTAGTCCAGTCTGAGTGGGTCCTAAGCCCAGTAGATCTATATTAGTCCAGTCTGAGTGGGTCCTAAGCCCAGTAGATCCCTATTAGTCCAGTCTGAGTGGGTCCTAAGCCCAGTAGATCTATATTAGTCCAGTCTGAGTGGGTCCTAAGCCCAGTAGATCTATATTAGTCCAGTCTGAGTGGGTCCTAAGCCCAGTAGATCTATATTAGTCCAGTCTGAGTGGGTCCTAAGCCCAGTAGATCTATATTAGTCCAGTCTGAGTGGGTCCTAAGCCCAGTAGATCTATATTAGTCCAGTCTGAGTGTGTCCTAAGCCCAGTAGATCTATATTAGTCCAGTCTGAGTGAGTCCTAAGCCCAGTTGATCCCTATTAGTCCAGTCTGGGACTCTGATTCCCCCTGCCATATATGGATGCATCTGGTTGGGTATTGTTCACTAGGTTCCATAGCGATGTAGTCAGAATGAGCTATGAGGCTAAATTGAGGAGATGACGCAGATTAGCTTTGAGTTGGTGTGAATGTTTTTTGGGGGAAGTGATTCATTTGGTTTTATCTGTTTGTCTCTCGAGCTGTCAGACTGTTTTTGTCTGTCTGTCTGTCTGTTTTTACCCCCATATCTGTATGTATGCATGTCTGTCTGTATGTCTGTCTCTTTATCTATTTTGGTCCATTCTTCTCTCTCTTTATCTCTCAGTCTGTCTTTTTTAATATGCCTGTCCGTCTCTGATAAAACCTACGCCTGTGCACTTTCCGAGGCCTGACCTTTTAGAGAGGATGCCACATCTCCTTCACTGGGGTGGCTGAAGGCCTGAGTACCACAGTGCTGAGCCACATCTCCTTCACTGGAATGGCTGAAGGCCTGAGTACCACATTGCTGAGCCACATCTCCTTCACTGGAATGGCTGAAGGCCTGAGTACCACATTGCTGAGCCACATCTCCTTCAGTGGGATGGCTGAAGGCCTGAGTACCACAGTGCTGAGCCACATCTCCTTCACTGGGGTGGCTGAAGGCCTGAGTACCACAGTGCTGAGCCACATCTCCTTCACTGGAATGGCTGAAGGCCTGAGTACCACATTGCTGAGCCACATCTCCTTCAGTGGGATGGCTGAAGGCCTGAGTACCACAGTGCTGAGCCACATCTCCTTCAGTGGGATGGCTGAAGGCCTGAGTACCACAGTGCTGAGCCACATCTCCTTCACTGGGATGGCTGAAGGCCTGAGTACCACAGTGCTGAGCCACATCTCCTTCACTGGGGTGGCTGAAGGCCTGAGTACCACAGTGCTGAGCCACATCTCCTTCACTGGGATGGCTGAAGGCCTGAGTACCACAGTGCTGAGCCACATCTCCTTCACTGGGATGGCTGAAGGCCTGAGTACCACAGTGCTGAGCCACATCTCCTTCACTGGGATGGCTGAAGGCCTGAGTACCACATTGCTGAGCCACATCTCCTTCAGTGGGATGGCTGAGTACCACGGTGCTGAGCCACATCTCCTTCAGTGGGATGGCTGAGTACCACGGTGCTGAGCCACATCTCCTTCAGTGGGATGGCAGAGTACCACGGTGCTGAGCCACATCTCCTTCAGTGGGATGGCAGAGTACCAAGGTGCTGAGCCACATCTCCTTCAGTGGGATGGCAGAGTACCACGGTGCTGAGCCACATCTCCTTCAGTGGGATGGCTGAGTACCACGGTGCTGAGCCACATCTCCTTCAGTGGGATGGCAGAGTACCACGGTGCTGAGCCACATCTCCTTCAGTGGGATGGCTGAGTACCACGGTGCTGAGCCACATCTCCTTCAGTGGGATGGCTGAGTACCACGGTGCTGAGCCACATCTCCTTCAGTGGGATGGCTGAGTACCACGGTGCTGAGCGGTGCTGAGAACTGTTTGCTGTCAGCTGTGAATAAAGGAAGACGGCTCCTCAGACTGACAGTGATATATCTGTGTCAGTCACAGCTCCAGTTAGTAGGTATAGAGGGTTTAAACAGCACACATTAACTGACTCTATGAGGGGGCCCCTGGGGGCCCGACCTTAGTATCATACATTTTAGAGACACAGGCACATATTAACGCACACATACACAAACTCTTCTAAGTTTCTCTCTCTGTCTCTCATGTACGCCCCCCCATCCAGGCCCATAGTAGGTCCAGTGTAATATGTGGATTCACTGGGATCTGCTAGGATAGATAAATCTGGACTTAGTCAAACAAATGTCAGCCCACCGGAGTTTGTTATGCACTCTCCCTGTTGCTATAGCAACCAAGAAATCCTCCAAAAGTCACCCGTTGCTGTTAGGAGTTTTTCCAATGGGTGCTGATGATCTTCTGTAACCGTTTAGGCAATAATATCCAGACAGCATACCTATATATACACGTTGAGGGAACGTCAGCCTATCATCAGAACAATGATTCTATTGCCAATCATTAACACGGCATCCTTTGGTGACAGTTTCATGGTGACTGAAGTAATGATGAGAAACAACGAAGGCCTTGTCACTTAAACGTGATGCGTACAGAGTGTTCTAACGTCAGTCATCGTTCCTCTAAAACATGTCATCTAGCCTCCCTCTGTCTCCTCATATCAGTATTATACACAGCAGATGGTTGGTCTGGGTGTGCACCAAAACGTGCTCTGTGAAAGTTTCCAGGACATTCGTTAGGTTGACGATTCGTTCATTTTTCTCATAACACAAAAACTGTCCAGTTGTGTTGATGATTTGTAGAAAACGTTCGCCAGGTGTTGCAAGAGCGTTCCCAGAACATTGCTCTCACATTTTGTTGCAGCAGTGTGTTCTAAATACATTACTGGTACATTGTGTTATTACATTACCTGGAAACCTAATGACAACGTTTGGGGAATGTTCTGTGGTGGTTGTTACAGATGTTGTGCACAACATTTTGGTGAATGTTAGGATATTTAATTTAAAACATATTTAATTTCACATTTTGGTGAATGCAAGGATATTTAATTTAAAACATTTTCTGAATGTTTTTGAATGTTTTGTGGATGTTATTATCCTAATGTTAGATAATACCCTAACTTAAACTTAATGGGAATCTTAGCTAATGTTCTGGGAATATTTCCGGGTTTGCTGGGTTGACTGTGTGCTTCTTCTCCCACTGCTCTGTGTCCCACGGTGTTGATAAGCTAGATTGGCCATGTAGCTCCACATGGTTTAACACACAGAGCCTGTAGAGTTAGACAGGGCTTAACACACAGAGCCTGTAGAGTTAGACAGGGCTTAACACACAGAGCCTGTAGAGTTAGACAGGGCTTAACACACAGAGCCTGTAGAGTTAGACAGGGCTTAACACACAGAGCCTGTAGAGTTAGACAGGGCTTAACACACAGAGCCTGTAGAGTTAGACAGGGCTTAACACACAGAGCCTGTAGAGTTAGACAGGGCTTAACACACAGAGCCTGTAGAGTTAGACAGAGCTTAACACACAGAGCCTGTAGAGTTACACAGAGCTTAACACACAGAGCCGGTAGAGTTAGACAGGGCTTAGCACACAGAGCCGGTAGAGTTAGACAGGGCTTAGCACACAGAGCCTGTAGAGTTAGACAGGGCTTAGCACACAGAGCCTGTAGAGTTAGACAGGGCTTAGCACACAGAGCCTGTAGAGTTAGACAGGGCTTAGCACACAGAGCCTGTAGAGTTAGACAGGGCTTAGCACACAGAGCCTGTAGAGTTAGACAGGGCTTAGCACACAGAGCCTGTAGAGTTAGACAGGGCTTAGCACACAGAGCCTGTAGAGTTAGACAGGGCTTAGCACACAGAGCCTGTAGAGTTAGACAGGGCTTAACACACAGAGCCTGTAGAGTTAGACAGGGCTTAGCACACAGAGCCTGTAGAGTTAGACAGGGCTTAACACACAGAGCCTGTAGAGTTAGACAGAGCGTAACACACAGAGCCTGTAGAGTTAGACAGGGCTTAACACACAGAGCCTGTAGAGTTAGACAGGGCTTAACACCCAGAGACTGTAGAGTTAGACAGGGCTTAGCACACAGAGCCTGTAGAGTTAGACAGAGCTTAACACACAGAGCCTGTAGAGTTAGACAGAGCTTAACACCCAGAGACTGTAGAGTTAGACAGGGCTTAGCACACAGAGCCTGTAGAGTTAGACAGAGCTTAACACACAGAGCCTGTAGAGTTAGACAGGGCTTAGCACACAGAGCCGGTAGAGTTAGACAGGGCTTAGCACACAGAGCCTGTAGAGTTAGACAGAGCTTAACACACAGAGCCTGTAGAGTTAGACAGGGCTTAGCACACAGAGCCTGTAGAGTTAGACAGGGCTTAGCACACAGAGCCTGTAGAGTTAGACAGAGCTTAACACACAGAGCCTGTAGAGTTAGACAGGGCTTAACACACAGAGCCTGTAGAGTTAGACAGGGCTTAGCACACAGAGCCTGTAGAGTTAGACAGGGCTTAACACACAGAGCCTGTAGAGTTAGACAGAGCGTAACACACAGAGCCTGTAGAGTTAGACAGGGCTTAACACACAGAGCCTGTAGAGTTAGACAGGGCTTAACACCCAGAGACTGTAGAGTTAGACAGGGCTTAGCACACAGAGCCTGTAGAGTTAGACAGAGCTTAACACACAGAGCCTGTAGAGTTAGACAGAGCTTAACACCCAGAGACTGTAGAGTTAGACAGGGCTTAGCACACAGAGCCTGTAGAGTTAGACAGAGCTTAACACACAGAGCCTGTAGAGTTAGACAGGGCTTAGCACACAGAGCCGGTAGAGTTAGACAGGGCTTAGCACACAGAGCCTGTAGAGTTAGACAGAGCTTAACACACAGAGCCTGTAGAGTTAGACAGGGCTTAGCACACAGAGCCTGTAGAGTTAGACAGGGCTTAGCACACAGAGCCTGTAGAGTTAGACAGAGCTTAACACACAGAGCCTGTAGAGTTAGACAGGGCTTAGCACACAGAGCCTGTTGTCAGGGATTTCTTCGTCGGAGGACGATATGGCGAAATCATCATCGGAAAATGAGGACCAATATGCAGCAGAGTTGAGATGGTTCATTTTGAACTTTTAATAAATTCCAAAACGAACATACAAAATAACAAAAACGAACGCACGATACACTGACAGTCCTGTTAGGTTTACACACACTAAACACGGAACACACACTAAACACGGAACACACACTAAACACAGAACAATCTCCCACAAATACACAGACAAACACACCCAACTAATATAGGACTTCCAATCAAAGGCAACACCACACAGCTGCCTTCAATTGGAAGTCCACCCCAATTAACTCAACATAGAAACAGATCAACCAGACTACACATAGAAATACATCAACATAGACCATAACTCAAAACCCGGAAATAATAAATCAAACGCCCTCCTAACTAACACACCACCCTGAACCACATAAAACAAATACCCTCTGCCACGTCCTGACCAAACTAAAATGACAATTAACCCTTATACTGGCCAGGACGTGACACCTGTAGAGTTAGACAGGGCTTAACACACAGAGCCTGTAGAGTTAGACAGGGCTTAACACACAGAGCCTGTAGAGTTAGACAGGGCTTAACACACAGAGCCTGTAGAGTTAGACAGGGCTTAACACACAGAGCCTGTAGAGTTAGACAGGGCTTAACACACAGAGCCTGTAGAGTTAGACAGGGCTTAGCACACAGAGCCTGTAGAGTTAGACAGGGCTTAACACACAGAGCCTGTAGAGTTAGACAGGGCTTAGCACACAGAGCACGTTGGATGGGTTACAGCCTCCCACGTTTTTCGCTTGTATTCTTCTCTCGTTTTCTCTCGTATTCTCTCTCTCCCTTTCTCCCTGTCATTCACTCTCTCCTCGCTTCTCTCTCTCGTTCATGTGTGTGTGTATGTAGTTAGGGTTAGTCAGTAAAGGTCAACACAGGTCACTGCTCGGCTTGGCTATGATTTAAAGGGAAAATTCACTCAAAAACTACATTTTGGTATTTTTTTTCATTAGCCCACTGTTGATACAGTCCCAAAATGTTTTACATGTCAGCAGTCAAGTTGTCAAGATATTGGACTGAATATAAAAGACATCATCATGATGACGTGGCTGCTCAACAGTGGACCAATGAAATAAAATACAAAAAAATGTTTTTTTGATTTTCACTTTAACCATATAGGCATAATCAGTAGTGAGGTGTAACGGAACAACACCGACTGGAGCTTGTAATTAGTCTGTCAATTAGGGATCAGTCTCTCAATAACAAACTGATTACCAGGGCTTCCTTCCTCTGTGTGTCTGCTGTCCACTGATACTGTCATCTCACTGCTCACAAACATCCGCTGACAGTCACGCACACACACGTATAAGCACACACACACACGTAAGCAAGCAAGCAAGCACACACACACACACACACACACACACACACACACACACACACACACACACACACACACACACACACACACACACACACACACAAGCAAGCACACACACACACACACACGTACAGCACAGCAAGCACACACACACACACACACACACACACACACACACACACACACACACACACACAGCACAGCAAGCAAGCACACACACACACACGTAAGCAAGCAAGCACAGCACACACACACACACACACACACACACACACACACACACACACACACACACACACACACACACACACACACACACACACACATAAGCAAGCAAGCATGCACACACACATATAAGCACGCACACGCAAGCGCACACACACACACACACACACACGCAAGCATGCACACACACATAAGCACGCACACGCAAGCGCACACACACACATATACACACACACACGCACACACAATCACAGCCCATTATTCATGTTGCTGTTCGCCTGGAAAACATCCTGTTGACATGACTGAAAAAGAACATTCTAGATTTAGGGAAGAAACAGGGAAACAGAGACTGAAAACCTTTTGTCTGGACCATGCCCGTGATATGTAACTAACTCAGTAGTGATTCTATGAAGATACATAACTGAGTTGTGTGACAGCAGGACTTTCAGTGTTACCTGAGAGCAGTACGATATGCAGTCGCTACCATGAAGACAATCGCTAAATCAATATTGATTACGCTGACTCACTATCAAATCAAATCAAATTGTATTCGTCACATGCTCCGAATACAACAGGTGTAGACCTTACAGTGAAATGCTTACTTACAAGTTACGTGACATCACATTCTATTTGAGGACACACCGATATGAATGACATGATCTTGAATAATCCATGTTCTTCCCCTGATTGCCCCTGATCTGTTTTACACTTGATTTTCCCTTTCGAAAAATGTAGCAACCTCTAAAAACATTCATTATAATTCAGATAATAATTCACATTTCCTGTTGCTGCAGGATTATTTTCCTGTTGTTGCAAACTGGCTCAAATTAAGATCCTACGTCTGTACTTTCATTTGCGTTGTTGACAATAACTAAGTGCAGCTACTGAAAGTGACCTTTTTCTGATGTCAGGGTGTTAATCATGTGGTCTACTTGTCAGAAGCACAGTAGCTCGTTGCTTAACCCTGCGCCAGTAAAACTTCAATACAATAGGATTTACTGTTCTATTTCTTCCTCCCTCCCTCCCTCCCTCCCTCCCTCCCTCCCTCCCTCCCTCCCTCCCTCCCTCCCTCCCTCCCTCCCTCCCTCCCTCCCTCCCTCCCTCCCTCCCTCTCTTTGTCTGTTCTGTTTATTCTCCTGCGTGTGATGGTGTGTGATGTGTTTTGGTTCTGCAGTGAACACCACTAATCCTATTATTCCAGCCTGAGCTTCATTAGGACCTGAGGCAAATACACTGACTTTTAAACCAATGACTCTCTCTCTCTCAGCTGTACTCACTGACATTATAACCCCTGACTGCACTGTGTGTGTGTGTGTGTGTGTGTGTGTGTGTGTGCGTGTGTGTGTGTGTGTGTGTGTGTGTGTGTGTGTGTGTGTGTGTGTGTGTGTGTGGAGGATGGGGGATACAGTATGCATTAGTGCATGTGTCTCATACAGTGATGGAGTCATTGAGCAATTTAACTAGTCTATGAACCAAGGATTTTCCTAACAGTATTATAATGCCTGTACTCAATTACACACATACCACCATATAGTCAGTACTCAATTACACACATACCGTTATATAGTCAGTACTCAATTACACACATACCACCATATAGTCAGTACTCAATTACACACATACCATTATATAGTCAGTACTCAATTACAGACATACCACCATATAGTCAGTACTCAATTACACACATACCACCATATAGTCAGTACTCAATTACACACATACCACCATATAGTCAGTACTCAATTACACACATACCATTATATAGTCAGTACTCAATTACGCACATGCCATTATATACATTTACATTTACATTTAAGTCATTTAGCAGACGCTCTTATCCAGAGCGACTTACAAATTGGTGCATTCACCTTATGATATCCAGTGGAACAACCACTTTACAATAGTGCATCTAAATCTTTTAAGGGGGGGGGGGGGGGGGGGGTTAGAAGGATTACTTTATCCTATCCTAGGTATTCCTTAAAGAGGTGGGGTTTCAGGTGTCTCCGGAAGGTGGTGATTGACTCCGCTGTCCTGGCGTCGTGAGGGAGCTTGTTCCACCATTGGGGTGCCAGAGCAGCGAACAGTTTTGACTGGGCTGAGCGGGAACTGTGCTTCCTCAGAGGTAGGGAGGCGAGCAGGCCAGAGGTGGATGAGCGCAGTGCCCTTGTTTGGGTGTAGGGCCTGATCAGAGCCTGAAGGTACGGAGGTGCCGTTCCCCTCACAGCTCCGTAGGCAAGCACCATGGTCTTGTAGCAGATGCGAGCTTCAACTGGAAGCCAGTGGAGAGAGCGGAGGAGCGGGGTGACGTGAGAGAACTTGGGAAGGTTGAACACCAGACGGGCTGCGGCGTTCTGGATGAGTTGTAGGGGTTTAATGGCACAGGCAGGAAGCCCAGCCAACAGCGAGTTGCAGTAATCCAGACGGGAGATGACAAGTGCCTGGATTAGGACCTGCGCCGCTTCCTGTGTGAGGCAGGGTCGTACTCTGCGAATGTTGTAGAGCATGAACTTACAGGATCGGGTCACCGCCTTGATGTTAGTAGAGAACGACAGGGTGTTGTCCAGGGTCACGCCAAGGTTCTTAGCACTCTGGGAGGAGGACACAATGGATTTGTCAACCGTGATGGCGAGATCATGGAACGGGCAGTCCTTCCCCGGGAGGAAGAGCAGCTCCGTCTTGCCGAGGTTCAGCTTGAGGTGGCGATCCGTCATCCACACTGATATGTCTGCCAGACATGCAGAGATGCGATTCGCCACCTGGTTATCAGAAGGGGGAAAGGAGAAGATTAATTGTGTGTCGTCTGCATAGCAATGATAGGAGAGACCATGTGAGGATATGACAGAGCCAAGTGACTTGGTGTATAGCGAGAATAGGAGAGGGCCTAGAACAGAGCCCTGGGGGACACCAGTGGTGAGAGCACGTGGTGCGGAGACAGATTCTCGCCACGCCACCTGGTAGGAGCGACCTGTCAGGTAGGACGCAATCCATGCGTGGGCCGCGCCGGAGATGCCCAACTTGGAGAGGGTGGAGAGGAGGATCTGATGGTTCACAGTATCAAAGGCAGCAGATAGGTCTAGGAGGATGAGAGCAGAGGAGAGAGAGTTAGCTTTAGCAGTGAGGAGAGCCTCCGTGACACAGAGAAGCGCAGTCTCAGTTGAATGACCAGTCTTGAAACCTGACTGATTTGGATCAAGAAGGTCATTCTGAGAGAGATAGCAGGAGAGCTGGCCAAGGACGGCACGTTCAAGAGTTTTGGAGAGAAAAGAAAGAAGGGATACTGGTCTGTAGTTGTTGACATCGGAGGGATCGAGTGTAGGTTTTTTCAGAAGGGGTGCAACTCTCGCTCTCTTGAAGACGGAAGGGACGTAGCCAGCGGTCAAGGATGAGTTGATGAGCGAGGTGAGGTAAGGGAGAAGGTCTCCGGAAATGGTCTGGAGAAGAGAGGAGGGGATAGGGTCAAGCGGACAGGTTGTTGGGCGGCCGGCCGTCACAAGACGCGAGATTTCATCTGGAGAGAGAGGGGAGAAAGAGGTCAAAGCACAGGGTAGGGCAGTGTGAGCAGGACCAGCGGTGTCGTTTGACTTAGCAAACGAGGATCGGATGTCGTCGACCTTCTTTTCAAAATGGTTGACGAAGTCATCCGCAGAGAGGGAGGAGGGAGGGGGAGGGGGAGGAGGATTCAGGAGGGAGGAGAAGGTGGCAAAGAGCTTCCTAGGGTTAGAGGCAGATGCTTGGAATTTAGAGTGGTAGAAAGTGGCTTTAGCAGCAGAGACAGAAGAGGAAAATGTAGAGAGGAGGGAGTGAAAGGATGCCAGGTCCGCAGGGAGGCGAGTTTTCCTCCATTTCCGCTCGGCTGCCCGGAGCCCTGTTCTGTGAGCTCGCAATGAGTCGTCGAGCCACGGAGCAGGAGGGGAGGACCGAGCCGGCCTGGAGGATAGGGGACATAGAGAATCAAAGGATGCAGAAAGGGAGGAGAGGAGGGTTGAGGAGGCAGAATCAGGGGATAGGTTGGAGAAGGTTTGAGAAGAGGGAAGAGATGATAGGATGGAAGAGGAGAGAGTAGCGGGAGAGAGAGAGCGAAGGTTGGGACGGCGCAATACCATCCAAGTAGGGGCAGAGTGAGAAGTGTTGGATGAGAGCGAGAGGGAAAAGGATACAAGGTAGTGGTCGGAGACTTGGAGGGGAGTTGCAATGAGATTAGTGGACGAACAGCATCTAGTAAAGATGAGGTCAAGCGTATTGCCTGCCTTGTGAGTAGGGGGGGAAGGTGAGAGGGTGAGGTCAAAAGAGGAGAGGAGTGAAAAGAAGGAGGCAGAGAGGAATGAGTCAAAGGTAGACGTGGGGAGGTTAAAGTCACCCAGAACTGTGAGAGGTGAGCCATCCTCAGGAAAGGAACTTATCAAGACGTCAAGCTCATTGATGAACTCTCCAAGGGAACCTGGAGGGCGATAAATAATAAGGATGTTAACCTCTATGGGCTAGGTGGGACGCTAGCGTGCCACCCGTGGTGCACTCCATCAACAGCAGGTGCATTTCAAGAGCGGCAAATTTGAATCCAAATAAATGTCAAAATTCAAATTTTTCAAAAATACAACTATTTTACACCATTTGAAAGATAAACATCTCCTTAATCTAACCACGTTTTACGATTTCAAAAAGGTTTTACGGCGAAAGCATAAATTTAGAGTATGTTAGGACAGTACATTTACAAGAGTTGTGTGTAATGTTTTGTCAAGTCAAAGACAGGGTCACCAAAACCATAAAACCAGCTAAAATGATGCACTAACCTTTTACAATCTCCATCAGATGACACTCCTAGGACATTATGTTAGACAATGCATGCATTTTTAGTTCTATCAAGTTCATATTTATATCCAAAAACAGCGTTTTACTATGGCGTTGATGTTGAGGAAATCGTTTCCCTCCAATAACCGGCAGTCAAGTCAGCGTCACAAATTAAATAATTAAAATTAGAAAACATTGATAAAATATTATATTGTCATTTAAAGAATTATAGATTTACATCTCTTGAACGCAATCAACTTGCCAGATTTAAAAATAACCTTACTGGGAAATCACACTTTGCAATAATCTGAGCACTGCGCCCAGAAAAATACGCGTTGCGATACAGACTAGACGTCATGTTGGGGAGATCTAAAATCGAAAATACTATGTAAATAATCCATTACCTTTGATTCTCTTCATCAGATGTCACTTCCAGGTATCACAGGTCCATAACGAATGTAGTTTTGTTCAAAAAAGCTCATCATTTATGTCCAAAAATCTCCGTCTTGTTAGCACATGATCTAAGCCAGCCGGACTTCTCGTCATGAACGAGGGGAAAAAATATATTTCCGTTCGTTCAAACATGTCAAACGTTGTATAGCATAAATCATTAGGGCCTTTTTTAACCAGAACATGAATAATATTCAAGGTGGACGAATGCATACTCTTTTATAACGTATTGGAACGAGGGTACCCAACATGAACTCGCGCGCCAGGTGTCTAATGGGACATCATCGTTCCATGGCTCTTGTTCGGTCAGATCTCCCTCCAGAAGACTCAAAACACTTTGTAAAGGCTGGTGACATCTAGTGGAAGCAATAGGAAGTGCCAAAATATTCCTCAGCCCCTGTGTTTTTCAATGGGATAGGTTTAAAGTCAATACAACACATCAGGTATCCACTTCCTGTCAGAAAATGTCTCAGGGTTTTGCCTGCCAAATGAGTTCTGTTATACTCACAGACACCATTCAAACAGTTTTAGAAACTTTAGAGTGTTTTCTATCCATATATAATAAGTATATGCATATTCTAGTTACTGGGTAGGATTAGTAACCAGATTAAATCGGGTACATTTTTTTTATCCAGACGTGCAAATGCTGCCCCCTAGCCCTAACAGGTTAAGCTTGAAAGTGCTGGTGACTGTGACAGCATGGAATTCAAATGAGGAGATAGACAGATGGGTCAGGGGAGAAAGAGAGAATGTCCACTTGGGAGAGATGAGGATTCCAGTGCCACCACCCCGCTGGCCAGATGCTCTCGGGGTATGCGAGAACACGTGGGCAGACGAGGAGAGAGCAGTAGGAGTAGCAGTGTTATCTGTGGTAATCCATGTTTCTGTCAGTGCCAAGAAGTCGAGGGACTGGAGAGTAGCATAGGCCGAGATGAACTCTGCCTTGTTGGCCGCAGACCGGCAGTTCCAGAGGCTGCCGGAGACCTGGAACTCCACGTGGGTCGTGCGCTCTGGGACCACCAGGTTAGAGTGGCAGCGGCCACGCGGTGTGAAGCGTTTGTGTGGCCTGTGCAGAGGGGAGAGAACAGGGATAGACAGACACATAGTTGACAGGCTACAGAAGAGGCTACGCTAATGCAAAGGAGATTGGAATGACAAGTGGACTACACGTCTCGAATGTTCAGAAAGTTAAGCTTACGTTGCAAAAATCTTATTGACTAAGATAACGAAGATGATACAGTACAGCTGGCTGGTGAAGTAGGCTAGCTAGTAGTGGCTGCGTTGTTGACTTTGTTTGAACGTGTAGCTGGCTAGGTAACCTCGATAGTTTCAGTACTACACCTTATCATGATACAAAAGCAACTATGTAGCTAGCTAACATAGCACTAATCAAGACGTTCCTTTGTAATGTATTTAGTTTCTACAATGCTGCTCGTCGGTAATAGTTGGCTAGGTTTGGAAAAATGGCGTCGCGGGGGACGAAAATAGCTGGCTAGCTAACCTCGATAATTACTCTAAACTACACAATTATCAAACTATGACAAAGACAACTATGTAGCTAGCTAACACTGCAATAGTCAAATCGTTCCGTTGTAATGTATTAGTTTCTACACTGCTGCTAGTCAGTAAAGGTTGGCTAGCTAGCAGTGGGTTTGATGATGACTAGGTGTGTTGACTAAGTCTGGAGTCTGGACAACGGTGTCGCGTCGCGGCTGGCTAGCTAACCTCGATAATTACTCTAAACTACACAATTATCTTAGATACAAAGACAGCAAAGACAACTATGTAGCTAGCTAACACTACACTAATCAAGTCGTTCCGTTATAATGTAATAGTTTCTACAGTGCTGCTAGTCGGTAGAAGTTGGCTAGTTGGCTAGCTAGCAGTGTTGACTAAGTTAGGAGGACGAAAACAGCTGGCTGGCTAGCTAACCTCGATAATTACTCTAAACTACACAATTAACTATGATACAAAGACGGCTATGTAGCTAGCTAAGAAAAATTGCTCAGATCAAACAAATCAACCGTTGTAATGTAATGAAATGTAATATTACCTGTGGAGCGAAGCGAAGTGCGACTACCCGCTCCAAACCCGGAAGCAACCATATAGTAAACACACTGGCTCCAGGTCATCTATAAGTCTTTGCTAGGTAAAGCCCCGCCTTATCTCAGCTCACTGGTCACCATAGCAACACCCACCCGTACCACGCGCTCCAGCAGGTATATTTCACTGGTCATCCTCAAAGCCAACACTTCCTTTGGCCGCCTGTCCTTCCAGTTCTCTGCTGCCAATGACTGGAACGAATTGCAAAAATCACTGAAGCTGGAGACTTATCTCCCTCTCTAACTTTAAGCATCAGCTGTCAGAACAGCTTACCGATCACCCTGCCTGTACACAGCCATTATATAGTCAGTACTCAATTACACACATACCATTATATAGTCAGTACTCAATTACACACATACCGTTATATAGTCAGTGCTCAATTACACACATACCGTTATATAGTCAGTACTCAAATTACACACATACCATTATATAGTCAGTACTCAATTACACAGATACCATTATATAGTCAGTACTCAATTACACAAATACCATTATATAGTCAGTACTCAATTACACACATACCGTTATATAGTCAGTACTCAATTACACACATACCATTATATAGTCAGTACTCAATTACACACATACCATTATATAGTCAGTACTCAATTACACACATACCATTATATAGTCAGTACTCAATTACACACATACAATTATATAGTCAGTACTCAATTCAATCTCCTTGATATCGCATCGGTATGCTCCTCCTTGTTCTTACTGTTTGATATCAATGTCATCAGAATTGTGTGCCAGGTTTGATCAAATCTAGACCTCTATCACATGATATTCATAGTTGTGTGAGGAAGGGGTGAAGGTAGTTCAGCCACCAGACAGTATTTTCCCAACAGTTTACTTGTATTCTTCTTATTCTCTTAGCCTATTTCTGTGAGGTCCCGAGTGACTTGGCAAATACTGTACTATTCAAGAGACGTGTCAAACCTCGCTCTCTTTCGCTCTCTCTCTCTCTCTCTCTCTCTCTCTCTCTCTCTCTCTCTCCCTCACTCTCTCTTTCCCTCAACCTACCGCCCAAAATGTGCGATAGATAGATAGATAGATGATTCTGAGATTCGTGTCCTAACCTGATCTTCTCTCTCTGTCTCTACAGGTCCTCGCAGATGCATGTGTGGCACCTACCGGATCACCTACCAAGCCGGTGTGTACACAATGTGTGTGTGTGTGTATCCTAACCTTTATGCTAAACTGACCATAGATCAGTGTCTAAGGTCTAACTTCACCCTACCCCCTTTTAGGTTCAGACAGACACTCACATGGCCTGTCACTGCAGCCTCTCTGCCTGTCTTTGTCTGTCTGAATGTTAGTACATGTCTGCCTGTCTCTCTCTGTCTGTATGTTAGAACCTGTCTGCCTTTCTTTGTCTGTCTGAATGTTAGTACCTGTCTGCCTGTCTTTGTCTGTCTGAATGTTAGTACCTGTCTGCCTGTCTCTCTCTGTCTGTATGTTAGTACCTGTCTGCCTGTCTCTCTCTGTCTGTATGTTAGTACCTGTCTGCCTGTCTCTCTCTGTCTGTATGTTAGTACCTGTCTGTCTGTCTGTCTGTCTGTCTGTCTGTCTGTCTGTCTGTCTGTCTGTCTGTCTGTCTGTCTGTCTGTCTGTCTGTCTGTCTGTCTGTCTGTCTGTCTGTCTGTCTGTCTGTCTGTCTGTCTGTCTGTCTGTCTGTTAGTGCCTGTCTCTGTCGGTCTGTACGTTAGTACCTGTGTCATTCACTGACAGGAAAATAGCCGTTCCCACATACTGTAATCATTCAAACTGCTGTATAAAGAAGGGCAGAGTGGTTGGTTAGGGGGTCATCTCTACACAGGGTCACATACAGAGTGGTTGGTTAGGGGGTAATCTCTACACAGGGTCACATACAGAGTGGTTGGTTAGGGGGTAATCTCTACACAGGGTCACATACAGAGTGGTTGGTTAGGGGGTAATCTCTACACAGGGTCACATACAGAGTGGTTGGTTAGGGGGTAATCTCTACACAGGGTCACATACAGAGTGGTTGGTTAGGGGGTAATCTCTACACAGGGTCACATACAGAGTGGTTGGTTAGGTGGGCAATCTCTACACATGGTCACATTTAGAGTGGTTGGTTAGTGGGTAATCTCTACACAGGGTCACATACAGAGTGGTTGGTTAGGGGGTAATCTCTACACAGGGTCACATACAGAGTGGTTGGTTAGGGGGTAACCTCTACACAGGGTCACATACAGAGTGGTTGGTTAGGGGGTAATCTCTACACAGGGTCACATACAGAGTGGTTGGTTAGGGGTAATCTCTACACAGGGTCACATACAGAGTGGTTTCTCAGTGTGTGTGCTATTCTTCTGACAGTCCATAGTAATGGAAGACCCCCATCCGTCGTTTAAAGTATGTGTGTGTGTTATGAACGTATGATGTATGAACGGACACCAAACAGAGTTGTGACCCCAGGTTCTCCTCACTCACGTCTATGTGACGTCCTGGGATTGTTCTGAGAATAATCACTCACAGGGTCAGAAGTTCATGTTCAACTCTGAGCTTTTTCACCTATTCTAGGGGCTATGTCCGTATAGTCTTGAAATGTCTTGAATGGCTTCCTTCCCTCTGTCCTTCCTTCCTTCCCTCCCTTCTTTAGCCGTCCACTGATCCTCCTTGGGTGAGATGAGAGAAATAAAAAGCGGTGTAATGCTACTTTTTGTCCCCTAGAGGGTGCTCTAGTCCACAGCACCTTGTCTTGCGTCAGGGAGGCAAAAAATAGTCTGGTGCTTTGACTTCATGACAAACCGTTTCTGCATTAAGCCACTTTGAGTGCCATGGTGAGGGGATCGATTCCATTTCAGTGCAGGAAGTAAACTGAAATGTACAAATTCTAATTCCATTTTGGTCTCCTAGAGAAGCGTTGGGAATTAGAACTGGGATTTCTGTTGACTTTCTGAATTGACTGAGTTGAAAAGGAATTGACCCCAACCTCTGGTCACGACCGAATGTTCTACTAATCCAAACAGTCCACACATTTGTGCTGATTCCCTGTGGACTGTGTCTGTTTTGACTCCCATGGCTTTTAAAACAGTGCTACAGATGTTTATTTTGAGCCTTCTGCATTTTTTCCCTCCCATGCCTTTTTAGCATGGTAGCATGCTTTCCCTAAAGATAGTTCTGTAGCTATGAGAGTGGGACACCATAAGACATGATACAAATGTAAACACTCAATAAACCTGCTCATTTCAATGGTTTGGAGTGGGTTTTTATGTTTTCATCATCATGTCCTGATGCCCACTCCTATGAGGAGCATGTTAGACTGATGGAGAGTTAACTGCTATCAATCTCCCTGTTTAAATATTGACTTACACACACTGTTTACTGATGCTTCTACACACACACTGTTTACTGATACTTCTACACACACACTGTTTACTGATGCTTCTATACACACACACTGTTTACTGATGCTTCTATACACACACACTGTTTACTGATGCTTCTATACACACACACTGTTTACTGATGCTTCTATACACACACACTGTTTACTGATGCTTCTATACACATACTGTTTACTGATGCTTCTACACACACTGTTTACTGATGCTTCTATACACACACTGTTTACTGATGCTTCTACACACACTGTTTACTGATGCTTCTATACACACACTGTTTACTGATGCTTCTATACACACACTGTTTACTGATGCTTCTATACACATACTGTTTACTGATGCTTCTACACACACGCTGTTTACTGATGCTTCTACACACACACTGTTTACTGATGCTTCTACACACACTGTTTACTGATGCTTCTATACACACACTGTTTACTGATGCTTCTACACACACACTGTTTACTGATGCGTCTATACACACACACACTGTTTACTGATGCTTCTATACACATACTGTTTACTGATGCTTCTACACACACTGTTTACTGATGCTTCTACACACACACTGTTTACTGATGCTTCTACACACACTGTTTACGGATGCTTCTACACACACACTGTTTACTGATGCTTTTACACACACACTGTTTACTGATGCTTCTACACACACAGTTTACTGATGCTTCTACACACACACACTGTTTACTGATGCTTCTATACACACACACTGTTTACTGATGCTTCTACACACACACTGTTTACTGATGCTACGACACACACTGTTTACTGATGCTTCTACACACACCCTGTTTACTGATGCTTCTACACACACACTGTTTACTGATGCTTCTACACACACTGTTTACTGATGCTTCTACACACACTGTTTACTGATGCTTCTACACACACACTGTTTACTGATGCTTCTACACACACACTGTTTACTGATGCTTCTATACACACACACTGTTTACTGATGCTTCTACACACACACTGTTTACTGATGCTTCTACACACACGCTGTTTACTGATGCTTCTATACACACACTGTTTACTGATGCTTCTGCACACACACACACACACACACCACACACACACACACACACACACACACACACACACACACACACACACACACACACACACACACACACACACTGTTAACTGATACTTGATGCTTCTACACACACACACACACACACACACACACACACACACACACACACACTTAAACTGATGCACACACACAGCAACAAATTATGTACGTGTTAGCAGTGAGTGTGTGTGTGCGTGCATGTGTGCATGCGTGCATGTGTGCATGTCTGTTTGTGTGTGTGTGTGTGTGTGTGTGTGTGTGTGTGTGTGTGTGTGTGTGTGTGTGTGTGTGTGTGTGTGTGTGTGTGTGTGTGTGTGTGTGTGTGTGTGTGTGTGTGAGCAGGCCCAAGGCCCTCATGTTCTCCTCTCAGGGTTAATGGAATGGCAGTGTGTCTCACGTGGATCATTAACAGCGTTCAGGGAGGAGAGAGTTCTATAAAAGAACCTTCACAGCTGCTTTTCTTTTCTCCCGTCCTCCCTTTCTATCTCTCTCCCTTCCTCCCTTTCTATCTCTCTCCCTTCCTCTCTTTCTCTTGTTCTTTTTCCCTGTCTCTGTTCTACCATTCGATGTGACAGAGGTCAGTTGCTTCGCTTAATTCACGGGTGAGTAGCACAACCAGGTCTGGACCTCGTCTCTCTTGACAAAGTGATTGAATCAGATGAACCTGCATGGAGAGATAAAGGAGAAACAAAGAAGAGTGTATACTCACCTGATCTCCATCTCTCTCTCCCTTCAGCCGGCCACTCCTCAGCTGCCGTTGAAGCATGTAGAAACTCCGGTAAGTCTCTCTCTTTTCATACTTCTGTGATGTTGATGATTGGTATTTGCAACAGTTATTAGCCTATACATCAGGAGGGATGTTACAGAAGCTCTGGCTTGTCTGGGCAGTGTGATGTACTGTAGTGTCAGAGGTGTCCTCATTGTATGGAGGTGACCCCAAAATAGTTATGCTTGACCCCTTGACTGTTCAGACATGGGATCAACTCCATAAAGCTTGTGGACAGTTGTCATGTTGTCAGACTATTTTCACGGAGGTTGACGTAAGAGCACTATTAGAACACACCCCCTGGAAGCAGAGAACATGGAAGCACAGACAGACAGACCTGTGGATGGATGGACCCTGCATTATTTAGGGTGCAGTTACCTTATGTGCACTTGTAGCATCTTTACACACAAACTGTACACATACATTTGTTTAGGGGAGAATGGGGTAAGTTGAGCCATTTTTGAATTTTCAGCATCACTCCGTCAAGAGATATATATAGTATTCTTTCTAACAAAGATATCTACATATATTTTAGGATGTTGTGTATCCCTGGAAATAATCTGAATTCATGT
This sequence comes from Salmo salar, assembly GCF_965601325.2. Lineage (NCBI taxonomy): Eukaryota > Metazoa > Chordata > Actinopteri > Salmoniformes > Salmonidae > Salmo > Salmo salar. Next base: position 77,736,149 of record NC_138306.1, on the reverse strand, counting down.
AAACGTTACAGTTTTGAAAACATAGGTTGTCTGAAAAAAGTGGTTTCTTGGCACAACTTACCCCGGGTATAGGGTAAATTGAGCTGTGGGACGGTAAGTTAAGCTGCCTACAAATATCTGTATTGAATGAAATATTACCACAACCATTTTAAAACCATGTCTAGCTTTATTTTCCAAACAAAATCACAATCACTTTATTGTCTTTTAATAATCTTAAGGATATTTTAACACAGGCTTAACACTGAACAAAAACGTTCTACTTTTTCTTAAACAATATTAATATAGGCCAGGCCCTGTTGTTACAGTACCTCATCCCAGCGATAATGTCTTTGCATTATGCCTGGGAAGAAAACACTTCAATTTGCTCGACTTGCCATTGGCTCAACCATTAGCTCAACTTACCGCAAGGCAAACATTTTGCCTATATTAGCCCACACAGCTACGAGGATGCACTTTCATGCTAGGATTAGGACCTTATATTGAAGCTTATAGAGACCCCAACTGATGTATATCTTCAAAATATCTACTTTGGTTTAAATACAAACATCATTACCTCTAACACAATACATTAATTTGATTTGGTGAAAATAATTTTGAGGGACTTAACTTGTTTACCACTTTTTCCACGTGGTTTCTTCCTTCAGACTCCATGAAATGATGACCTCTTCCTAGATATTTGGTCAAATGATACATGTTGTTTATGGTTTCCTAGAAACAAGGGTGACTCAACTTACTGCTTTGGCTCAACTTACCCCACTCTCCCCTACTGTGCACACAGTACATCATTTATACCCATGTACGGTAGGTGGAGGGAAAGTACACAGCTTGAGGTACTAGAATCACAAATCCAACGGGCAAAGAGACAGAGAGAGGAGGAGGGAGAGAGATAAAATAAGAGAAGAGGGAGTGAGAGATGGAGAGAGAGAAAGAGAGGAAAAGAGAGAGGGGGGTGAGAGAGAGAGTGAGAGAGTTTGAGTCTGTGTGTGAGAGAGAGAGGGGGGTGAGAGAGAGTGAGAGAGTGTGAGTGTGTGTCTGTGTGAGAGAGAGAGAGAGAGAGAGGGGTGGTGGTGAGAGAGAGAGAGAGTGAGTCTGTGTGTGAGAGAGAGGGGGTGAGAGAGAGAGTGAGATAGTGTGTGAGAGAGAGAGAGA